>NW_023366900.1:0-72399 GCF_902167145.1 Zea mays
ACATTCTTGGATTTCTGGTGGAGACCATTTCTTGGTCAAAAATCCGTAGGTGTTAGCCCTCGGTATTATTGAAAATGGTCGTTCATGGCTATTTTCGACAAAAATGGGGGTTGTGTGGCCATTGATCATCGACCAGACGCTCATACACCTCACCCCACATATGTTTCCTTGCCATAGATCACATTCTTGGATTTCTGGTGGAGACCATTTCTTGGTCTAAAATTCGTAGGTGTTAGCCTCTAGTATTATTGAAAATGGTCGTCGACCAGAGGCTCATACACCTCACCCCACATATGTTTCCTTGCCATAGATCACATTCTTGGATTTCTGGTGGAGACCATTGCTTGGTCAAAAATCCATAGGTGTTAGCCTTCAGTGTCATTGAAAATAGTCATTCATGGCTATTTTCGACAAAAATGGGGGTTGTGTGGCCATTGATCATCGACCAGAGGCTCATACACCTCACCCCACATATGTTTCCTTGCCATAGATCACATTCTTGGATTTCTGGTGGAGACCATTTCTTGGTCAAAAATCCGTACGTGTTAGCCTCTAGTATTATTGAAAATGGTCGCTCATGGCTATTTTCAAGGTCGCTCATGGCTATTTTCATAAAAAATGGGGGTTGTGTGGCCATTGATCATCGACCAGAGGCTCATACACCTCACCCCACATATGTTTCCTTGCCATAGATCACATTCTTGGATTTCTGGTGGAGACCATTTCTTGGTCAAAAATCCGTAGGTGTTAGCCTTCGGTATTATTGTAAATGGTCATTCATGGCTATTTTCGACAAAAATGGGGGTTGTGTGGCCATTGATCATCGACCAGACGCTCATACACCTCACCCCACATATGTTTCCTTGTCGTAGATCACATTCTTGGATTTCTGGTGGAGACCATTTCTTGGTCAAAAATCCGTAGGTGTTAGCCTTCGGTATTATTGAAAATGGTCGTTCATGGCTATTTTCGACAAAAATGGGGGTTGTGTGGCCATTGATCATCGACCAGAGGCTCGTACACCTCACCCCACATATGTTTCCTTGCCATAGATCACATTCTTGGATTTCTGGTGGAGACCATTTCTTGGTCAAAAACTCGTACGTGTTAGCCTTCGGTATTATTGAAAATGGTCGTTCATGGCTATTTTCGACAAAAATGGGGGTTGTGTTGCCATTGATCATCGACCAGAGGCTCGTACACTTCACCCCACATATGTTTTCTTGCCATAGATCATAATCTTGGATTTCTCGTGGAGACCATTTGTTGGTCAAAAATTCATAGGTGTTAGCCTTCAGTGTCATTGAAAATGGTCATTCGTGGCTATTTTCGACAAAAAATGGGGGTTGTGTCGGCATTGATCATCGACCAGAGGATCGTACACCTCACCCCACATAAGTTTCCTTGCCATATATCACATTCTTGGATTTCTGGTGGAGACCATTTCTTGGTCAAAAATCCGTAGGTGTTAGCCTTCGGTATTATTGAAAATGGTCGTTCATGGCTACTTTCGACAAAAATGAGGGTTGTGTGGCAATTGATCATCGACCAAAGGCTCATACACCTCACCCACATGTGTTTCCTTGCCATAGACCACATTCTTGGATTTCTGGTGGTGACCATTTCTTGGTCAAAAATCCGTAGGTGTTAGCCTTCGGTATTATTGAAAATAGTCGTTCATGGCTATTTTCGACAAGAAAGGGGGTTGTGTGGCCATTTAACATCGACCAGAGGCTCGTACACCTCACCCCACATATGTTTAATTGCCATAGATCACAATCTTGGATTTCTCGTGGAGACCATTTCTTGGTCAAAAATCCGTACGTGTTAGCCTTCGGTATTATTGAAAATGGTCGTTCATGGCTGTTTTCGACAAAAATGGGGGTTGTGTGGCCATTGATCATCGACCAGAGGCTCGTACACCTCACCCCACATACGTTTCCTTGCCATAGAGCACACTCTTGGATTTCTGGTGGAGACTATTTCTTGGGCAAAATCCATACGTGTTAGCCTTCAGTATTATTGAAAATGGTCGTTGATCACTATTTTCGACAAAAAATGGGGGTTGTGTGGCCACTGATCATCGACCAGAGGCTCGTACAGCTCACCCCAATATGTTTCCTTGCCATAGATCATATTCTTGGATTTCTGGTGGAGACGATTTCTTGGTCAAAAATCCGTAGGTGTTAGCCTTCGGAAGTATTGAAAATGGTCGTTCATGGCTATTTTCGACAAAAATGGGGGTTGTGTGGCCATTGATCATCGATCTGAGGCTCGTACACCTCACCCCACATATGTTTCCTTGCCATAGATCACATTCTTGGATTTTTGGTGGAGATCTTCTCTTGGTCAAAAATCCGTAGTTGTTAGCCTTCGGTATTATTGTAAATGGTCGTTCATGGCTATTTTCGACACAAATGGGGTTGTGTGGCCATTGATCTTCGACCAGAGGCTCATACACCTCACCCCACGTATGTTTTCTTGCCATAGATCACATTCTTGGATTTCTGGTGGAGACCATTTCTTGGTCAAAAATCCATACGTGTTAGCCTTCAGTATTATTGAAAATGGTCGTTGATCACTATTTTCGTCAAAAATGGTGGTTGTGTGGCCATTTATCATTGACTAGAGGCTCGTACACTTCACCCCACATACGTTTTCTTGCTATAGATCACATTCTTGGATTTCTGGTGGAGACCATTTCTTGGTCAAAAATCCGTAGGTGTTAGCCTTCGGTATTATTGAAAATGGTCGTTCATAGCTATTTTCGACAAAAATGGGGGTTGTGTGGCCATTGATCATCGACCAAAGGCTCATACACCTCACCCCACATATGTTTCCTTGCCATAGACCACATTCTTGGATTTCTGGTGGAGACCATTTCTGGTCAAAAATCCATAGGTGTTAGCCATCAGTGTCATTGAAAATTGCTGCTCCTGGCTATTTTCGACAAAAATGGGGTTGTGTGACCATTGATCATCGACCAGAGGCTCATACACCTCACCCCACATATGTTTCCTTGCCATAGATCACATTCTTGGATTTCTGGTGGAGACCATTTCTTGGTCAAAAATCTGTAGGTGTTAGCCTTCGGTATTATTGAAAATGGTCGTTCATGGCTATTTTCATAAAAAATGGGGGTTGTGTGGCCATTTATCATCGACCAGAGGCTCATACACCTCACCCCACATATGTTTCCTTGCCATAGATTACATTCTTGGATTTCTGGTGGAAACCATTTCTTGGTTAAAAACTCGTACGTGTTAGCCTTCGATATTATTGAAAATGGTCGTTCATGGCTATTTTCGACAAAAATGGGGGTTGTGTGGCCATTGATCATCGACTAGAGGCTCATACACCTCACCCCACATATGTTTCCTTGCCATAGATCACATTCTTGGATTTATGGTGGAGACCATTTCTTGGTCAAAAATCCGTAGGTGTTAGCCTTCGATATTATTGAAAATGGTCGTTCATGGCTATTTTCGACAAAAATGGGGGTTGTGTGGCCATTGATCATCGACCAGAGGCTCGTACACCTCACCCCACATATGTTTCCTTGCCATAGATCACATTCTTGGATTTCTGGTGGAGACCATTTCTTGGTCTAAAATCCGTAGGTGTTAGCCTCTAGTATTATTGAAAATGGTCGCTCATGGCTATTTTCATAAAAAATGGGGGTTGTGTGGCCATTTATCATCGACTAGAGGCTCATAAACCTCACCCCACATATGTTTCCTTGCCATAGATCACATTCTTGGATTTCTGGTGGAGACCATTTCTTGGTCAAAAATCCGTAGGTGTTAGCCTTCGATATTATTGAAAATGGTCGTTCATGGCTATTTTCGACAAAAATGGGGGTTGTGTGGCCATTGATCATCGACCAGAGGCTCATACACCTCACCCCACATATGTTTCCATGCCATTGATCACATTCTTGGATTTCTGGTGGAGACCATTTCTTGGTCAAAAATCCGTACGTGTTAGCCTTCGGTATTATTGAAAATGGTCATTCATGGCTATTTTCGGCAAAAATGGGGGTTGTGTGGCCATTGATCATCGACCAGAGGCTCAAACACCTCACCCCACATATGTTTCCTTGTCGTAGATCACACTCTTGGATTTCTGGTGGAGACCATTTCTTGGTCAAAAATCCGTAGGTGTTAGACTTCGATATTATTGAAAATGGTCGTTCATGGCTATTTTCGACAAAAATGGGGGTTGTGTGGCCATTGATCATCGACCAGAGGCTCATACACCTCACCCCACATATATTTCCTTGCCATAGATCACATTCTTGGATTTCTGGTGGAGACCATTTCTTGGTCAAAAATCCGTAGGTCTTAGCCTCTTGTATTATTGAAAATGGTCGCTCATGGCTATTTTCAAGGTCGCTCATGGCTATTTTCATAAAAAATGGGGGTTGTGTGGCCATTTATCATCGACTAGAGGCTCATAAACCTCACCCCACATATGTTTCCTTGCCATAGATTACATTCTTGGATTTCTGGTGGAAACCATTTCTTGGTTAAAAACTCGTACGTGTTAGCCTTTGGTATTATTGAAAATGGTCATTCATGGCTATTTTCGGCAAAATGGGGGTTGTGTGGCCATTGATCGTCGACCAGAGGCTCATACACCTCACCCCACATATGTTTCCTTGTCATAGATCACATTCTTGGATTTCTGGTGGAGACCATTTCTTGGTCAAAAATCCGTAGGTCTTAGCCTCTAATATTATTGAAAATGGTCGCTCATGGCTATTTTCAGCAAAATGGGGGTTGTGTGGCCATTGATCATCGACCAGAGGCTCGTACACCTCACCCCACATATGTTTCCTTGCCATAGATCACATTCTTGGATTTCTGGTGGAGACCATTTCTTGGTCAAAAATCCGTAGGTGTTAGCCTTCGGTATTATTGCAAATGGTCGTTCATGGCTATTTTCGACAAAAATGGGGGTTGTGTGGCCATTGATCATCGACCAGACGCTCATACACCTCACCCCACATATGTTTCCTTGTCGTAGATCACATTCTTGGATTTCTGGTGGAGACCATTTCTTGGTAAAAAATCCGTAGGTGTTAGCCTTCGATATTATTGAAAATGGTCGTTCATGGCTATTTTCGACAAAAATGGGGGTTGTGTGGCCATTGATCATCGACCAGACGCTCATACACCTCACCCCACATATGTTTCCTTGCCATAGATCACATTCTTGGATTTCTGGTGGAGACCATTTCTTGGTCTAAAATCCGTAGGTGTTAGCCTCTAGTATTATTGAAAATGGTCGCTCATGGCTATTTTCATAAAAAATGGGGGTTGTGTGGCCATTTATCATCGACTAGAGGCTCATAAACCTCACCCCACATATGTTTCCTTGCCATAGATCACATTCTTGGATTTCTGGTGGAGACCATTTCTTGGTCAAAAATCCGTAGGTGTTAGCCTTCGATATTATTGAAAATGGTCGTTCATGGCTATTTTCGACAAAAATGGGGGTTGTGTGGCCATTGATCATCGACCAGAGGCTCATACACCTCACCCCACATATGTTTCCTTGCCATTGATCACATTCTTGGATTTCTGGTGGAGACCATTTCTTGGTCAAAAATCCGTACGTGTTAGCCTTCGGTATTATTGAAAATGGTCATTCATGGCTATTTTCGGCAAAAATGGGGGTTGTGTGGCCATTGATCATCGACCAGAGGCTCAAACACCTCACCCCACATATGTTTCCTTGTCGTAGATCACACTCTTGGATTTCTGGTGGAGACCATTTCTTGGTCAAAAATCCGTAGGTGTTAGACTTCGATATTATTGAAAATGGTCGTTCATGGCTATTTTCGACAAAAATGGGGGTTGTGTGGCCATTGATCATCGACCAGAGGCTCATACACCTCACCCCACATATATTTCCTTGCCATAGATCACATTCTTGGATTTCTGGTGGAGACCATTTCTTGGTCAAAAATCCGTAGGTCTTAGCCTCTTGTATTATTGAAAATGGTCGCTCATGGCTATTTTCAAGGTCGCTCATGGCTATTTTCATAAAAAATGGGGGTTGTGTGGCCATTTATCATCGACTAGAGGCTCATAAACCTCACCCCACATATGTTTCCTTGCCATAGATTACATTCTTGGATTTCTGGTGGAAACCATTTCTTGGTTAAAAACTCGTACGTGTTAGCCTTTGGTATTATTGAAAATGGTCATTCATGGCTATTTTCGGCAAAATGGGGGTTGTGTGGCCATTGATCGTCGACCAGAGGCTCATACACCTCACCCCACATATGTTTCCTTGTCATAGATCACATTCTTGGATTTCTGGTGGAGACCATTTCTTGGTCAAAAATCCGTAGGTCTTAGCCTCTAATATTATTGAAAATGGTCGCTCATGGCTATTTTCAGCAAAATGGGGGTTGTGTGGCCATTGATCATCGACCAGAGGCTCGTACACCTCACCCCACATATGTTTCCTTGCCATAGATCACATTCTTGGATTTCTGGTGGAGACCATTTCTTGGTCAAAAATCCGTAGGTGTTAGCCTTCGGTATTATTGCAAATGGTCGTTCATGGCTATTTTCGACAAAAATGGGGGTTGTGTGGCCATTGATCATCGACCAGACGCTCATACACCTCACCCCACATATGTTTCCTTGTCGTAGATCACATTCTTGGATTTCTGGTGGAGACCATTTCTTGGTAAAAAATCCGTAGGTGTTAGCCTTCGATATTATTGAAAATGGTCGTTCATGGCTATTTTCGACAAAAATGGGGGTTGTGTGGCCATTGATCATCGACCAGACGCTCATACACCTCACCCCACATATGTTTCCTTGCCATAGATCACATTCTTGGATTTCTGGTGGAGACCATTTCTTGGTCTAAAATCCGTAGGTGTTAGCCTCTAGTATTATTGAAAATGGTCGCTCATGGCTATTTTCAAGGTCGCTCATGGCTATTTTCATAAAAAATGGGGGTTGTGTGGCCATTTATCATCGACTAGAGGCTCATAAACCTCACCCCACATATGTTTCCTTGCCATAGATTACATTCTTGGATTTCTGGTGGAAACTATTTCTTGGTTAAAAACTCGTACGTGTTAGCCTTCGGTATTATTGAAAATGGTCATTCATGGCTATTTTCGGCAAAATGGGGGTTGTGTGGCCATTGATCATCGACCAGAGGCTTGTACACCTCACCCCACATATGTTTCCTTGCCATAGATCACATTCTTGGATTTCTGGTGGAGACCATTTCTTGGGCAAAAATCCGAATGTGTTAGCCTTCGGTATTATTGAAAATGGTCGTTCATGGCTACTTTCGACAAAAATGAGGGTTGTGTGGCAATTGATCATCGACCAAAGGCTCATACACCTCACCCACATGTGTTTCCTTGCCATAGACCACATTCTTGGATTTCTGGTGGTGACCATTTCTTGGTCAAAAATCCGTAGGTGTTAGCCTTCGGTATTATTGAAAATAGTCGTTCATGGCTATTTTCGACAAAAAAGGGGGTTGTGTGGCCATTTAACATCGACCAGAGGCTCGTACACCTCACCCCACATATGTTTAATTGCCATAGATCACAATCTTGGATTTCTCGTGGAGACCATTTCTTGGTCAAAAATCCGTACGTGTTAGCCTTCGGTATTATTGAAAATGGTCGTTCATGGCTGTTTTCGACAAAAATGGGGGTTGTGTGGCCATTGATCATCGACCAGAGGCTCATACACCTCACCCCACATACGTTTCCTTGCCATAGAGCACACTCTTGGATTTCTGGTGGAGACCATTTCTTGGGCAAAATCCATACGTGTTAGCCTTCAGTATTATTGAAAATGGTCGTTGATCACTATTTTCGACAAAAAATGGGGGTTGTGTGGCCACTGATCATCGACCAGAGGCTCGTACAGCTCACCCCAATATGTTTCCTTGCCATAGATCATATTCTTGGATTTCTGGTGGAGACGATTTCTTGGTCAAAAATCCGTAGGTGTTAGCCTTCGGAAGTATTGAAAATGGTCGTTCATGGCTATTTTCGACAAAAATGGGGGTTGTGTGGCCATTGATCATCGATCTGAGGCTCGTACACCTCACCCCACATATGTTTCCTTGCCATAGATCACATTCTTGGATTTCTGGTGGAGATCTTCTCTTGGTCAAAAATCCGTAGTTGTTAGCCTTCGGTATTATTGTAAATGGTCGTTCATGGCTATTTTCGACACAAATGGGGTTGTGTGGCCATTGATCTTCGACCAGAGGCTCATACACCTCACCCCACGTATGTTTTCTTGCCATAGATCACATTCTTGGATTTCTGGTGGAGACCATTTCTTGGTCAAAAATCCATACGTGTTAGCCTTCAGTATTATTGAAAATGGTCGTTGATCACTATTTTCGACAAAAATGGTGGTTGTGTGGCCATTTATCATTGACTAGAGGCTCGTACACTTCACCCCACATACGTTTTCTTGCTATAGATCACATTCTTGGATTTCTGGTGGAGACCATTTCTTGGTCAAAAATCCGTAGGTGTTAGCCTTCGGTATTATTGAAAATGGTCGTTCATAGCTATTTTCGACAAAAATGGGGGTTGTGTGGCCATTGATCATCGACCAAAGGCTCATACACCTCACCCCACATATGTTTCCTTGCCATAGACCACATTCTTGGATTTCTGGTGGAGACCATTTCTGGTCAAAAATCCATTGGTGTTAGCCATCAGTGTCATTGAAAATTGCTGCTCCTGGCTATTTTCGACAAAAATGGGGTTGTGTGACCATTGATCATCGACCAGAGGCTCATACACCTCACCCCACATATGTTTCCTTGCCATAGATCACATTCTTGGATTTCTGGTGGAGACCATTTCTTGGTCAAAAATCTGTAGGTGTTAGCCTTCGGTATTATTGAAAATGGTCGTTCATGGCTATTTTCATAAAAAATGGGGGTTGTGTGGCCATTTATCATCGACTAGAGGCTCATACACCTCACCCCACATATGTTTCCTTGCCATAGATTACATTCTTGGATTTCTGGTGGAAACCATTTCTTGGTTAAAAACTCGTACGTGTTAGCCTTCGATATTATTGAAAATGGTCGTTCATGGCTATTTTCGACAAAAATGGGGGTTGTGTGGCCATTGATCATCGACCAGAGGCTCATACACCTCACCCCACATATGTTTCCTTTTCATAGATCACATTCTTGGATTTCTGGTGGAGACCATTTCTTGGTCAAAAATCTGTAGGTATTAGCCTTCGGTATTATTGAAAATGGTCGTTCATGGCTATTTTCATAAAAAATGGGGGTTGTGTGGCCATTTATCATCGACCAGATGCTCATACACCTCACCCCACATATGTTTCCTTGCCATAGATTACATTCTTGGATTTCTGGTGGAAACCATTTCTTGGTTAAAAACTCGTACGTGTTAGCCTTCGATATTATTGAAAATGGTCGTTCATGGCTATTTTCGACAAAAATGGGGGTTGTGTGGCCATTGATCTTCGACCAGAGGCTCATACACCTCACCCCACATATGTTTCCTTGTCGTAGATCACATTCTTGGATTTCTGGTGGAGACCATTTCTTGGTCAAAAATCCGTAGGTCTTAGCCTCTAATATTATTGAAAATGGTCGCTCATGGCTATTTTCGGCAAAATGGGGGTTGTGTGGCCATTGATCATCGACTAGAGGCTCATACACCTCACTACACATATGTTTCCTTGCCATAGATCACATTCTTGGATTTCTGGTGGAGACCATTTCTTGGTCTAAAATCCGTAGGTGTTAGCCTCTAGTATTATTGAAAATGGTCGCTCATGGCTATTTTCAAGGTCGCTCATGGCTATTTTCATAAAAAATGGGGGTTGTGTGGCCATTTATCATCGACTAGAGGCTCATAAACCTCACCCCACAAATGTTTCCTTGCCATAGATTACATTCTTGGATTTCTGGTGGAAACCATTTCTTGGTTAAAAACTCGTACGTGTTAGCCTTCGATATTATTGAAAATGGTCGTTCATGGCTATTTTCGACAAAAAATCTGTAGGTGTTAGCCTTCGATATTATTGAAAATGGTCGTTCATGGCTATTTTCGACAAAAATGGGGGTTGTGTGGCCATTGATCATCGACCAGACGCTCATACTCTCCACCATAAATCCAAGAATGTGATCTATGACAAGGAAACATATGTGTAGTGAGGTGTATGAGCCTCTGGTCGAAGATCAATGGCCACACAACCTTTCCTTGCCATAGATCACATTCTTGGATTTCTGGTGGAGACCATTTCTTGGTCAAAAATCCGTAGGTGTTAGCCTTCGATATTATGGAAAATGGTCGTTCATGGCTATTTTCGACAAAAATGGGGGTTGTGTGGCCATTGATCATCGACCAGACGCTCATACACCTCACCCCACATATGTTTCCTTGTCGTAGATCACATTCTTGGATTTCTGGTGGAGACCATTTCTTGGTAAAAAATCCATAGGTGTTAGCCTTCGATATTATTGAAAATGGTCGTTCATGGCTATTTTCGACAAAAATGGGGGTTGTGTGGCCATTGATCATCGACCAGACGCTCACACACCTCACCCCACATATGTTTCCTTGCCATAGATCACATTCTTGGATTTCTGGTGGAGACCATTTCTTGGTCTAAAATCCTTAGGTGTTAGCCTCTAGTATTATTGAAAATGGTCGCTCATGGCTATTTTCAAGGTCGTTCATGGCTATTTTCGACAAAAATGGGGGTTGTGTGGCCATTGATCATCGACCAGACGCTCATACTCTCCACCATAAATCCAAGAATGTGATCTATGGCAAGGAAACATATGTGTAGTGAGGTGTATGAGCCTCTGGTCGAAGATCAATGGCCACACATCCTTTCCTTGCCATAGATCACATTCTTGGATTTCTGGTGGAGACCATTTCTTGGTCAAAAATCCGTAGGTGTTAGCCTTCGGTATTATGGAAAATGGTCGTTCATGGCTATTTTCGACAAAAATGGGGGTTGTGTGGCCATTGATCATCGACCAGACGCTCATACACCTCACCCCACATATGTTTCCTTGTCGTAGATCACATTCTTGGATTTCTGGTGGAGACCATTTCTTGGTAAAAAATCCATAGGTGTTAGCCTTCGATATTATTGAAAATGGTCGTTCATGGCTATTTTTGACAAAAATGGGGGTTGTGTGGCATTGATCATCGACCAGACGCTCATACACCTCACCCCACATATGTTTCCTTGCCATAGATCACATTCTTGGATTTCTGGTGGAGACCATTTCTTGGTCTAAAATCCGTAGGTGTTAGCCTCTAGTATTATTGAAAATGGTCGCTCATGGCTATTTTCAAGGTCGTTCATGGCTATTTTCGACAAAAATGGGGGTTGTGTGGCCATTGATCATCGACCAGACGCTCATACACCTCACCCCACATATGTTTCCTTGCCATAGATCACATTCTTGGATTTCTGGTGGAAACCATTTCTTGGTTAAAAACTCGTACGTGTTAGCCTTCGGTATTATTGAAAATGGTCATTCATGGCTATTTTCGACAAAAATGGGGGTTGTGTGGCCATTGATCATCGACCAGAGGCTCATACACCACACCCCACATATGTTTCCTTGCCATAGATCACATTCTTGGATTTCTGGTGGAGACCATTTCTTGGTCAAAAATCCGTAGGTGTTAGCCTTCGGTATTATTGTAAATGGTCATTCTATGGCAAGGAAACATATGTGGGGTGAGGTGTATGAGCGTCTGGTCGATGATCAATGGCCACACAACCCCCATTTTTGCCGAAAATAGCCATGAGCGACCATTTTCAATAATACTAGAGGCTAAGACCTACGGATTTTTGACCAAGAAATGGTCTCCACCAGAAATCCAAGAATGTGATCTATGGCAAGGAAACATATGTGGGGTGAGGTGTATGAGCCTCTGGTCGATGATCAATGGCCACACAACCCCCATTTTTGTCAAAAATAGCCATGAATGACCATTTTCAATAATACCGAAGGCTAACAGTGACCATTTTCAATAATACTAGAGGCTAAGACCTACGGATTTTTGACCAAGAAATGGTCTCCACCAGAAATCCAAGAATGTGATCTATGGCAAGGAAACATATGTGGGGTGAGGTGTATGAGCCTCTGGTCGATGATCAATGGCCACACAACCCCCATTTTTTATGAAAATAGCCATGAGCGACCTTGAAAAATAGCCATGAGCGACCATTTTCAATAATACTAGAGGCTAACACGTACGGATTTTTGACCAAGAAATGGTCTTAGCCTCTAATATTCTTGGATTTCTGGTGGAGACCATTTCTTGGTCAAAAATCCGTAGGTGTTAGCCTTCGAGATTATTGAAAATGGTCGTTCATGGCTATTTTCGACAAAAATGGGGGTTGTGTGGCCATTGATCATCGACCAGAGGCTCGTACACCTCACTACACATATGTTTCCTTGCCATAGATCACATTCTTGGATTTCTGGTGGAGACGATTTCTTGGTCAAAAATCCGTAGGTGTTAGCCTTCTGTATTATTGAAAATGGTCGTTCATGGCTATTTTCGACAAAAATGGGGGTTGTGTGGCCATTGATCATCGACCAGACGCTCATACACCTCACCCCACATATGTTTCCTTGTCGTAGATCACATTCTTGGATTTCTGGTGGAGACCATTTCTTGGTCAAAAATCCGTAGGTCTTAGCCTCTAATATTATTGAAAATGGTCGCTCATGGCTATTTTCATAAAAAAATGGGGGTTGTGTGGCCATTTATCATCGAATAGAGGCTCATAAATCTCACCCCACATATGTTTCCTTGCCATAGATCACATTCTTGGATTTCTGGTGGAGACCATTTCTTGGTCAAAAATCCGTAGGTGTTAGCCTTCGGTATTATTGTAAATGGTCATTCATGGCTATTTTCGGCAAAATGGACCATTTCTTGGTCAAAAATCCGTAGGTGTTAGCCTTCGGTATTATTGAAAATGGTCGTTCATGGCTATTTTTGACAAAAATGGGGGTTGTGTGGCCATTGATCATCGACTAGAGGCTCATACACCTCACCCCACATATGTTTCCTTGCCATAGATCACATTCTTGGATTTCTGGTGGAGACCATTTCTTGGTCAAAAATCCGTAGGTGTTAGCCTTCGGTATTATTGTAAATGGTCATTCATGGCTATTTTCGGCAAAATGGGGGTTCTGTGGCCATTAATCATCGACCAGAGGCTCGTACACCTCACCCCACATATGTTTCCTTGCCATAGATCACATTCTTGGATTTCTGGTGGAGACCATTTCTTGGTCAAAAATCCGTAGGTGTTAGCCTTTGGTATTTTTGAAAATGGTCGTTCATGGCTATTTTCGGCAAAATGGGGGTTGTGCGGCCATTGATCTTCGACTAGAGGCTCATACACCTCACCCCACATATGTTTCCTTGCCATAGATCACATTCTTGGATTTATGGTCGAGACCATTTCTTGGTCAAAAATTTGTAGGTGTTAGCCTTCAGTGTCATTGAAAATGGTCGTTCATGGCTATTTTCGACAAAAATTAGGGTTGTGTGGCCATTGATCGTCGACCAGAGGCTCATACACCTCACCCCACATATGTTTCCTTGCCATAGATCACATTCTTGGATTTCTGGTGGAGACCATTTCTTGGTCAAAAATCCGTAGGTGTTAGCCTTCGGTATTATTGAAAATGGTCGTTCATGGCTATTTTCGACAAAAATGGGGGTTGTGTGGCCATTGATCATCGACCAGAGGCTCATACACCTCACCCCACATATGTTTCCTTGCCATAGATCACATTCTTGGATTTCTGGTGGAGACCATTTCTTGGTCAAAAATCCGTAGGTGTTAGCCTTTGGTATTTTTGAAAATGGTCGTTCATGGCTATTTTCGGCAAAATGGGGGTTGTGCGGCCATTGATCGTCGACTAGAGGCTCATACACCTCACCCCACATATGTTTCCTTGCCATAGATCACATTCTTGGATTTCTGGTGGAGACCATTTCTTGGTCAAAAATTTGTAGGTGTTAGCCTTCAGTGTCATTGAAAATGGTCGTTCATGGCTATTTTCGACAAAAATTAGGGTTGTGTGGCCATTGATCGTCGACCAGAGGCTCATACACCTCACCCCACATATGTTTCCTTGCCATAGATCACATTCTTGGATTTCTGGTGGAGACCATTTCTTGGTCAAAAATCCGTAGGTGTTAGCCTTCGGTATTATTGTAAATGGTCATTCATGGCTATTTTCGGCAAAATGGACCATTTCTTGGTCAAAAATCCGTAGGTGTTAGCCTTCGGTATTATTGAAAATGGTCGTTCATGGCTATTTTTGACAAAAATGGGGGTTGTGTGGCCATTGATCATCGACTAGAGGCTCATACACCTCACCCCACATATGTTTCCTTGCCATAGATCACATTCTTGGATTTCTGGTGGAGACCATTTCTTGGTCAAAAATCCGTAGGTGTTAGCCTTCGGTATTATTGTAAATGGTCATTCATGGCTATTTTCGGCAAAATGGGGGTTCTGTGGCCATTGATCATCGACCAGAGGCTCGTACACCTCACCCCACATATGTTTCCTTGCCATAGATCACATTCTTGGATTTCTGGTGGAGACCATTTCTTGGTCAAAAATCCGTAGGTGTTAGCCTTTGGTATTTTTGAAAATGGTCGTTCATGGCTATTTTCGGCAAAATGGGGGTTGTGCGGCCATTGATCGTCGACTAGAGGCTCATACACCTCACCCCACATATGTTTCCTTGCCATAGATCACATTCTTGGATTTATGGTGGAGACCATTTCTTGGTCAAAAATTTGTAGGTGTTAGCCTTCAGTGTCATTGAAAATGGTCGTTCATGGCTATTTTCGACAAAAATTAGGGTTGTGTGGCCATTGATCGTCGACCAGAGGCTCATACACCTCACCCCACATATGTTTCCTTGCCATAGATCACATTCTTGGATTTCTGGTGGAGACCATTTCTTGGTCAAAAATCCGTAGGTGTTAGCCTTCGGTATTATTGAAAATGGTCGTTCATGGCTATTTTCGACAAAAATGGGTGTTGTGTGGCCATTGATCATCGACCAGAGGCTCATACACCTCACCCCACATATGTTTCCTTGCCATAGATCACATTCTTGGATTTCTGGTGGAGACCATTTCTTGGTCAAAAATCCGTAGGTGTTAGCCTTTGGTATTTTTGAAAATGGTCGTTCATGGCTATTTTCGGCAAAATGGGGGTTGTGCGGCCATTGATCGTCGACTAGAGGCTCATACACCTCACCCCACATATGTTTCCTTGCCATAGATCACATTCTTGGATTTCTGGTGGAGACCATTTCTTGGTCAAAAATTTGTAGGTGTTAGCCTTCAGTGTCATTGAAAATGGTCGTTCATGGCTATTTTCGACAAAAATTAGGGTTGTGTGGCCATTGATCGTCGACCAGAGGCTCATACACCTCACCCCACATATGTTTCCTTGCCATAGATCACATTCTTGGATTTCTGGTGGAGACCATTTCTTGGTCAAAAATCCGTAGGTGTTAGCCTTCGGTATTATTGAAAATGGTCGTTCATGGCTATTTTCGACAAAAATGGGGGTTGTGTGGCCATTGATCATCGACCAGAGGCTCATACACCTCACCCCACATATGTTTCCTTGCCATAGATCACATTCTTGGATTTCTGGTGGAGACCATTTCTTGGTCAAAAATTCGTAGGTCTTAGCCTTCGGTATTATTGAAAATGGTCATTCATGGCTATTTTCGGCAAAATGGGGGTTGTGTGGCCATTGATCATCGACCATAGGCTCATACACCTCACCCCACATATGTTTCCTTGCCATAGATCACATTCTTGGATTTCTGGTGGAGACCATTTCTTGGTCAAAAATCCGTAGGTGTTAGCCTTCGGTATTATTGTAAATGGTCATTCATGGCTATTTTCGACAAAAATGGGGGTTGTGTGGCCATTAATCATCGACCAGAGGCTCATAAAAAATGGGGGTTGTGTGGCCATTTATCATCGACTAGAGGCTCATAAACCTCACCCCACATATGTTTCCTTGCCATAGATCACATTCTTGGATTTCTGGTGGAGACCATTTCTTGGACAAAAATCCGTAGGTCTTAGCCTCTAGTATTATTGAAAATGGTCGCTGTTAGCCTTCGGTATTATTGAAAATGGTCATTCATGGCTATTTTCGACAAAAATGGGGGTTGTGTGGCCAACGATCATCGACTAGAGGCTCATACACCTCACTACACATATGTTTCCTTGCCATAGATCACATTCTTGGATTTCTGGTGGAGACCATTTCTTGGTCTAAAATCCGTAGGTGTTAGCCTCTAGTATTATTGAAAATGGTCGCTCATGGCTATTTTCAAGGTCGCTCATGGCTATTTTCATAAAAAATGGGGGTTGTGTGGCCATTTATCATCGACTAGAGGCTCATAAACCTCACCCCACATATGTTTCCTTGCCATAGATTACATTCTTGGATTTCTGGTGGAAACCATTTCTTGGTTAAAAACTCGTACGTGTTAGCCTTCGGTATTATTGAAAATGGTCGTTCATGGCTATTTTCAAGGTCGCTCATGGCTATTTTCAAGGTTGCTCATGGCTATTTTCATAAAAAATGGGGGTTGTGTGGCCATTGATCGTCGACCAGAGGCTCATACACCTCACCCCACATATGTTTCCTTGCCATAGATCACATTCTTGGATTTCTGGTGGAGACCATTTCTTGGTCAAAAATCCGAATGTGTTAGCCTCCGGTATTTTTGAAAATGGTCATTCATGGCTATTTTCGACAAAAATGGGGGTTGTGTGGCCATTGATCATCGACCAGACGCTCATACACCTCACCCCACATATGTTTCCTTGCCATAGATCACATTCTTGGATTTATGGTGGAGACCATTTCTTGGTCAAAAATCCATAGGTGTTAGCCTTCAGTGTCATTGAAAATGGTCGTTCATGGCTATTTTCGACAAAAATTAGGGTTGTGTGGCCATTGATCGTCGACCAGAGGCTCATACACCTCACCCCACATATGTTTCCTTGCCATAGATCACACCATAGATTACATTCTTGGATTTCTGGTGGAAACCATTTCTTGGTTAAAAACTCGTACGTGTTAGCCTTCGGTATTATTGAAAATGGTCATTCATGGCTATTTTCGACAAAAATGGGGGTTGTGTGGCCATTGATCATCGACTAGAGGCTCATACACCTCACCCCACATATCTTTCCTTGCCATAGATCACATTCTTGGATTTCTGGTGGAGACCATTTCTTGGTCAAAAATCCGTAGGTGTTAGCCTTCGGTATTATTGTAAATGGTCATTCTATGGCAAGGAAACATATGTGGGGTGAGGTGTATGAGCGTTTGGTCGATGATCAATGGCCACACAACCCCCATTTTTGCCGAAAATAGCCATGAGCGACCATTTTCAATAATACTAGAGGCTAAGACCTACGGATTTTTGACCATGAAATGGTCTCCACCAGAAATCCAAGAATGTGATCTATGGCAAGGAAACATATGTGGGGTGAGGTGTATGAGCCTCTGGTCGATGATCAATGGCCACACAACCCCCATTTTTGTCGAAAATAGCCATGAATGACCATTTACAATAATACCGAAGGCTAACACCTACGGATTTTTGACCAAGAAATGGTCTCCACCAGAAATCCAAGAATGTGATCTATGGCAAGGTAACATATGTGGGGTGAGGTGTATGAGCGTCTGGTCGATGATCAATGGCCACACAACCCCCATTTCTTGGTTAAAAATCCGTAGGTGTTAGCCTTCGGTATTATTGAAAATGGTCGTTCATGGCTATTTTCGACAAAAATGGGGGTTGTGTGGCCATTGATCATCGACCAGAGGCTCATACACCTCACCCCACATATGTTTCCTTGCCATAGATCACATTCTTGGATTTCTGGTGGAGACCATTTCTTGGTCAAAAATCCGTAGGTCTTAGCCTTCGGTATTATTGAAAATGGTCATTCATGGCTATTTTCGGCAAAATGGGGGTTGTGTGGCCATTGATCATCGACCATAGGCTCATACACCTCACCCCACATATGTTACCTTGCCATAGATCACATTCTTGGATTTCTGGTGGAGACCATTTCTTGGTCAAAAATCCGTAGGTGTTAGCCTTCGGTATTATTGTAAATGGTCATTCATGGCTATTTTCGACAAAAATGGGGGTTGTGTGGCCATTGATCATCGACCAGAGGCTCATAAAAAATGGGGGTTGTGTGGCCATTAATCATCGACTAGAGGCTCATAAACCTCACCCCACATATGTTTCCTTGCCATAGATCACATTCTTGGATTTCTGGTGGAGACTATTTCTTGGTCAAAAATACGTAGGTCTTAGCCTCTAGTATTATTGAAAATGGTCGCTGTTAGCCTTCGGTATTATTGAAAATGGTCATTCATGGCTATTTTCGACAAAAATGGGGGTTGTGTGGCCATTGATCATCGACTAGAGGCTCATACACCTCACTACACATATGTTTCCTTGCCATAGATCACATTCTTGGATTTCTGGTGGAGACCATTTTTTGGTCTAAAATCCGTAGGTGTTAGCCTCTAGTATTATTGAAAATGGTCGCTCATGGCTATTTTCAAGGTCGCTCATGGCTATTTTCATAAAAAAATGGGGGTTGTGTGGCCATTTATCATCGACCAGAGGCTCATACACCTCACCCCACATATGTTTCCTTGCCATAGATCACATTCTTGGATTTCTGGTGGAGACCATTTCTTGGTCAAAAATCCGTAGGTGTTAGCCTTTGATATTATTGAAAACGGTCATTCATGGCTATTTTCGGCAAAATGGGAGTTGTGTGGCCATTGATCATCGACTAGAGGCTCATACACCTCACCCCACATATGTTTCCTTGTCGTAGATCACATTCTTGGATTTCTGGTGGAGACCATTTCTTGGTCTAAAATCCGTAGGTGTTAGCCTCTAGTATTATTGAAAATGGTCGCTCATGGCTATTTTCGACAAAATTGGGGGTTGTGTTGCCATTGATCATCGACCAGAGGCTCGTACACTTCACCCCACATATGTTTTCTTGCCATAGATCATAATCTTGGATTTCTCGTGGAGACCATTTCTTGGTTAAAAACTCGTACGTGTTAGCCTTCAGTATTATTGTAAATGGTCATTCATGGCTATTTTCGGCAAAATGGGGGTTGTGTGGCCATTGATCATCGACCAGAGGCTCATACACCTCACCCCACATATGTTTCCTTGCCATAGATCACATTCTTGGATTTCTGGTGGAGAC
Organism: Zea mays; assembly: GCF_902167145.1. Lineage (NCBI taxonomy): Eukaryota > Viridiplantae > Streptophyta > Magnoliopsida > Poales > Poaceae > Zea > Zea mays. The sequence goes on from NW_023366900.1 coordinate 19,364, forward strand.
CATTTCTTGCTCAAAAATCCGTAGGTGTTAGCCTTCGGTATTATTGAAAATGGTCATTCATGGCTATTTTCGACAAAAATGGGGGTTGTGTGGCCATTGATCATCGACCAGACGCTCATACACCTCACCCCACATATGTTTCCTTGCCATAGATCACATTCTTGGATTTCTGGTGGAGACCATTGAAAGGGAATTAGGCTTACACCTAGTTCCTATATAATTTTGGTGGTTGAATTGCCCAGCACAAATCTTTGGACTAACTAGTTTGTTCTAGTGTATAAGTTATACAGGTGCAAAAGGTTCACACTTAGCCAATAAAAAGACCAAGTGTTGGGTTCAACAAAAGAGCAAAGGAGCAACCGAAGGCTCCTCTGATCTGGCGCACCGGACTGTCCGGTGCACCACCAGACAGTGTCCGGTGCACCAGAGGACTTCAACGCGAACTCGTCGCCTTCGGGAATTCTCCAGAGCCGGCGCGCTATAATTCACCGAACTGTCCGGTGTACACCGGACGGTGTCCGGTGCTCCAACGGGACGCAGCTCAGGAACTCGCCAGCCTCGGGAAATCAGAGCGGCTGCTCCGCTATAATTCACCGGACATGTCCGGTGTGCACCGGACTGTCCGGTGCATCCAAGGAGCAAAGGCTACTTCGGCGCCAACGGCTACCTGCGATGCATTTAATGCGCGCGCAGCGCGCGCAGAAGTCAGAGTCGCCCATGCCGGCGCACCGGACAGTGAACAGTGCATGTCCGGTGCGCCACCGGACATCGAGGCGGGCCCAGTAGTCAGAACTCCAACGGTCAGATTCCAACGGCACTGGTGACATGGCAGGGGCACCGAACATGTCCGGTGCGCCATCGAACAGACAGCCTCCACCACTTACAAGAGCTCTAGCATTCAATTCTAGACACACCAAAGAGATCAAATCCTCTCCAAATTCCACACAACGCCCTAGTGACTAGAGAGAGAGATTTGCTTGTGTTCTTTCGAGCTCTTGCGCTTGGATTGCTTTCTTCTTTCTTGATTCCTTCATTGCGATCAAACTCACTTGTAATTGAGGCAAGAGACACCAAACTTGTGGTGGTCCTTGTGGGAACTTTGTGTTCCAAGTGATTGAGAAGAGAAAGCTCACTCGATCTGTGGGATCGTTTGAGAGAGGGAAGGGTTGAAAGAGACCCGACCTTTGTGGCCTCCTCAACGGGGAGTAGGTTTGAGAGTACCGAACCTCGGTAAAACAAATCCGCGTGTCATACTCTTCATTTGCTTGCGATTTGTTTTCCACCCTCTCTCGCGGACTCGGTTTCATATTTCTAACGCTAACCCGGCTTGTAGTTGTGTTTATATTTGTAAATTTCAGTTTCGCCCTATTCACCCCCCCCCCCTCTAGGCGACTATCAATTGGTATCAAAGCCAGGTTCTTCATTAGAGCCTAACCGCTCGAAGTAATGTCGGGAGATCATGCTAAGAAGGAGATGGAGACCGGCGAAAAGCCCACTACAAGCCACGAGAGCACTTCATCGGAAGAGTCCCGCACTAAGAGGAAGGAGAAGAAGAAGAGCTCCTCCAACAAAGGGAAGGAGAAGAAATCTTCTTCTCACCACAAAGAGAAGGAGAAATCTTCCTCTCACAAGCCGCATCGGAGTGGGGACAAGCACAAGAGGATGAGGAAAGTCGTCTACTACGAGACCGACACTTCATCAACATCCACCTCCGGCTCCGACGCGGCGTCCGTCACTTCTAAACGCCAAGAGCGTGCATTTCTAAACATACACCTTTACTTTCCGTCCCATTAGGCAAACCACCAACTTTTGATGGTGAATATTACGCTAGGTGGAGCGATTTAATGCGATTTCATCTAACCTCGCTCCACAAAAGTATATGGGATGTTGTTGAGTTTGGTGCACAGGTACCGTCCGTAGGGGATGAAGACTATGATGAGGATGAGGTGGCCCAAATCGAGCACTTCAACTCTCAAGAAACAACAATACTCCTCGCCTCTTTAAGTAGAGAGGAGTATAACAAAGTTCAAGGGTTGAAGAGCGCCAAGGAGGTTTGGGATGTGCTCAAAACCGCGCACGAGGGAGATGAGCTCACAAAGATCACCAAGCGGGAAACGATCGAGGGGGAGCTCGGTCGGTTCCGGCTTCGCAAAGGGGAAGAGCCACAACACATGTACAACCGGCTCAAGACCTTGGTGAACCAAGTGCGCAACCTCGGGAGCAAGAAGTGGGACGACCACGAAGTGGTTAAGGTTATTCTAAGATCTCTCATTTTCCTTAACCCCACTCAAGTTCAATTAATTCGTGGTAATCCTAGATATACTAAAATGACCCCAGAGGAAGTTATCGGGAATTTTGTAAGTTTTGAGTGCATGATCGAAGGCTCGAGGGAGATCAACGAGCTTGATGATCCCTCCACATCCGAAGCTCAACCCGTCGCATTCAAGGCGACAGAGGAAAAGAAGGAGGAGTCTACACCAAGTAGACAACCAATCGACGCCTCCAAGCTCGACAATGAGGAAATGGCGCTCGTCATCAAGAGCTTCCGCCAAATCCTCAAGCAAAGGAGGGGGAAAGACTACAAGTCCCGCTCCAAGAAAGTTTGCTACAAGTGTGGTAAGCCAGGTCACTTTATTGCAAAATGTCCATTATCAAGTGACAGTGACAGGGATAACGACAAGAAGGGCAAGAGGAGAGAAAAGAAGAGGTACTACAAGAAGAAGGGCGGCGATGCCCATGTTTGTCGGGAGTGGGACTCCGACGAGAGCTCAAGCGACTCCTCCGACGACGAGGACGCCGCCAACATCGCCGTCACCAAGGGACTCCTCTTCCCCAACGTCGGCCACAAGTGCCTCATGGCAAAGGACGGCAAACGGAAGAAGGTTAAATCTAACTCCTCCACTAAATATGAGTCTTCTAGTGATGATAATGCTAGTGATGAGGAGGATAACTTGCGATCTCTTTTTGCCAACCTCAACATGCAACAAAAGGAAAAACTTAATGAATTGATTAGTGCCATTCATGATAAGGATGATCTCTTGGACACTCAAGAGGACTTCCTTATTAAAGAAAATAAGAAGCATGTTAAGGTTAAAAATGCTTATGCTCTAGAAGTAGAAAAATGTCAAAAACTATCTAGTGAGCTAAGCACTTGCCATGAGATGATTGACAACCTTAGAAATGAAAATGCTAGTTTAAATGCTAAGGTTGATTCTCATGTTTGTGATATTTCAATTCCCAATCTTAGAAACAATAATGATGATTTACTTGCTAAGATTGAAGAATTGAATGTATCTCTTGCTAGCCTTAGATTAGAAAATGAAAACTTGATTGCTAAGGCTAAAGATTTTGATGTTTGCAAAGTTACAATTTCCGATCTTAGAGATAAGAATGATATATTACGTGCTAAGATTGTTGAACTTAATTCTTGCAAACCATCTACATCTACCATTGAGCATGTCACTATTTGTACTAGATGTAGAGATATTGATGTTGATGCTATTCATGATCACATGATTTTGATTAAACAACAAAATGATCATATAGCAAAATTAGATGCTAAAATTGTCGAGCATAACTTAGAAAATGAAAAGTTTAAATTTGCTAGAAGTATGCTCTATAATGGGAGACGCCCGGGCATCAAGGATGGCATTGGCTTTCAAAGGGGAGACAATGTCAAACTTAATGCCCCTCCTAAAAGATTGTCCAACTTTGTTAAGGGCAAGGCTCCCATGCCTCAGGATAACGAGGGTTACATTTTATACCCTGCCGGTTATCCCGAGGACAAAATTAGGAGAATTCACTCTAGGAAGTCTCACTCTGGCCCTAATCATGCTTTTATGTATAAGGGTGAGACATCTAGCTCTAGGCAACCAACCCGTGCTAAGTTGCCTAAGAAGAATACTCCTATTGCATCAAATGATCATGATATTTCTTTTAAAACTTTTGATGCATCTTATGTTTTGACTAACAAATCCGGCAAGGTAGTTGCCAAGTTTGTTGGGGGCAAACACAAGGGGTCAAAGACTTGTGATTGGATACCCAAAGTTCTTGTTTCTAATGCCAAAGGACAAAAAACCGTTTGGGTACCTAAAGTCAAGAACTAAAATTGTTTTGTAGGTTTATGCATCCGGGGGCTCAAGTTGGATACTCGACAGCGGGTGCACAAACCATATGACAGTGGAGAAAAGGATGTTCTCCTCCTATGAGAAAAACCAAGATCCCCAACGAGCTATCACATTCGGGGATGGAAATCAAGGTTTGGTCAAAGGTCTTGGTAAAATTGCTATATCTCCTGACCATTCAATTTCCAATGTTTTTCTTGTAGATTCTTTAGATTACAATTTGCTTTCCGTTTCACAATTATGTCAAATGGGCTACAACTGTCTATTTACTGATGTAGGTGTCACTGTCTTTAGAAGAAGTGATGATTCAATAGCATTTAAGGGTGTGTTAGAGGGTCAGCTATACTTAGTAGATTTTGATAGAGCTGAACTCGACACATGCTTAATTGCTAAGACTAACATGGGTTGGCTCTAGCACCGCCGACTAGCCCATGTTGGGATGAAGAATCTTCATAAGCTTCTAAAGGGAGAACACATTTTAGGACTAACAAATGTTCATTTTGAGAAAGACAGGATTTGTAGTGCATGTCAGGCAGGAAAGCAAGTTGGAGCCCATCATCCACACAAGAACATCATGACGACCGAAAGACCACTGGAGCTCCTACACATGGACCTATTCGGCCCAATTGCTTACATAAGCATCGGCGGGAGTAAGTATTGTCTTGTAATAGTGGATGATTATTCTCGCTTCACTTGGGTATTCTTTTTACAGGAAAAATCTCAAACCCAAGAGACCTTAAAGGGATTCTTGAGACGGGCTCAAAATGAGTTTGGCTTAAGGATCAAGAAAATAAGAAGTGACAACGGGACGGAGTTCAAGAACTCTCAAATCGAAGGCTTTCTTGAGGAAGAGGGCATCAAGCATGAGTTCTCTTCTCCCTACACCCCACAACAAAATGGTGTAGTGGAGAGGAAGAATCGAACTCTATTAGACATGGCAAGGACCATGCTTGATGAGTACAAGACTTCGGATCGGTTTTGGGCCGAGGCGGTCAACACCGCTTGCTACGCCATCAACCGGTTGTATCTACACCGAATCCTCAAGAAGACATCATATGAACTCCTAACCGGTAAAAAGCCCAACATTTCATATTTTAGAGTCTTTGGTAGCAAATGCTTTATTCTTATTAAAAGAGGTAGAAAATCTAAATTTGCTCCTAAGACTGTGGAAGGCTTTTTACTTGGTTATGACTCAAACACAAGGGCATATAGGGTCTTTAACAAGTCCACTGTACTAGTTGAAGTCTCATGTGACGTTGTGTTTGATGAAACTAACGGCTCTCAAGTAGAGCAAGTTGATCTTGATGAGATAGGTGATGAAGAGGCTCCGTGCATCGCGCTAAGGAACATGTCCATTGGGGATGTGTGTCCTAAGGAATCCGAAGAGCTTCCAAAAGCACAAGATCAACCATCCTCCTCCACGCGAGCATCTCCACCAACTCAAAATGAGGATGAGGCTGAAGTTGATGAAGTAGAAGATCAAGCAATTGAGCCACCTCAAGATGATGGCAATGATCAAGGGGGAGATGCAAATGAGGAAGACAAGGAGGAAGAGGAACAAAGGCCGCCACACCCAAGAGTCCACCAAGCAATCCAACGAGATCACCCCGTCGACACCATCCTCGGCGACATTCATAAGGGGGTAACTACTAGATCTCGTGTTGCACATTTTTGTGAACATTACTCGTTTGTTTCCTCTATTGAGCCACACAGGGTAGAGGAAGCACTACAAGATTCGGATTGGGTGGTGGCGATGCAAGAAGAGCTCAACAACTTCACTAGGAATGAGGTATGGCATTTAGTTCCACGTCCTAACCAAAATGTTGTAGGAACCAAATGGGTCTTCCGCAACAAGCAAGACGAGCATGGTGTGGTGGTAAGGAACAAAGCTCGACTTGTGGCCAAGGGATACTCCCAAGTCGAAGGTTTGGATTTCGGTGAAACCTATGCACCCGTAGCTAGGCTTGAGTCAATTCGTATATTATTAGCCTATGCTACTTACCATGGCTTTAAGCTTTATCAAATGGACGTGAAAAGTGCCTTCCTCAATGGACCAATCAAGGAAGAGGTCTATGTTGAGCAACCTCCCGGCTTTGAAGACAGTGAGTATCCTAACCATGTCTATAAGCTCTCTAAGGCGCTTTACGGGCTCAAGCAAGCCCCAAGAGCATGGTATGAATGCCTTAGGGATTTCCTTATTGCTAATGGCTTCAAAGTCGGAAAAGCCGATCCTACTCTATTCACTAAAACTCTTGACAATGATTTGTTTGTATGCCAAATTTATGTTGTTGATATCATATTTGGGTCTACTAACGAATCTACTTGTGAAGAATTTAGTAGGATCATGACACAAAAGTTCGAGATGTTGATGATGGGGGAGTTGAAGTATTTTCTAGGATTCCAAGTCAAACAACTCCAAGAGGGCACCTTCATCAGCCAAACAAAGTACACTCAAGCCATTCTAACCAAGTTTGGGATGAAGGATGCCAAACCCATCAAGACACCCATGGGAACTAATGGGCATCTCGACCTCGACACGGGAGGTAAGTCCGTGGATCAAAAGGTATACCGGTCGATGATAGGTTCATTACTCTATTTATGTGCATCTCGACCGGACATTATGCTTTCCCTTTGCATGTGTGCAAGATTCCAATCCGACCCTAAGGAATCCCACCTTACGACCGTAAAACGAATCTTGAGATATTTGGCTTATACTCCTAAGTTTGGGCTTTGGTACCCTCGGGGATCCACTTTTGATTTAATTGGTTATTCAGATGCCGATTGGGCGGGGTGTAAGATTAATAGAAAGAGCACATCAGGGACTTGCCAGTTCTTGGGAAGATCCTTGGTGTCTTGGGCCTCAAAGAAGCAAAATTCGGTCGCTCTTTCAACCGCCGAAGCCGAGTACATTGCCGCAGGTCATTGTTGCGCGCAATTGCTTTGGATGAGGCAAACCCTGCGGGACTACGGTTACAAATTAACCAAAGTCCCTTTGCTATGTGATAATGAGAGTGCAATCAAAATGGCCGACAATCCCGTCGAGCATAGCCGCACTAAGCACATAGCCATTCGGTATCATTTTCTTAGGGATCACCAACAAAAGGGAGATATTGAGATTGCATACATTAATACTAAAGATCAATTAGCCGATATCTTTACCAAACCACTTGATGAACAAACTTTTACCAAACTTAGGCATGAGCTCAATATTCTTGATTCTAGAAATTTCTATTGCTAACTTGCACACATAGCTCATGAATATACCTTTGATCATGTCTCTTTCATATGCTATGACTAATGTGTTTTCAAGTCTACTTCAAATCAAGTCATAGGTGCATTGAAAGGGCATTGGAGTCTTCGGCGAAGACAAAGGCTTCCACTCCGTCAACTCATCCTTCGCCGTCACTCCGAGCCGCTCTCTATCCTTGGGGGAGAGAGCAAAACAAAAGGACTCCTACTTTGGTATAATCTTCACTCTTTTATTTATGACCAAGGGAGGAGAAAGTTATTTGAAGGGCTCTAATGACTCCGTTTTTGGCGATTCATGCCAAAGGGGGAGGAAGTATTAGCCCAAAGCAAAAGGACCGCACCACCACCTAATTTTAAAATGTAATTTCCAATTGTCAATTTGGTATCTTAATGTGTTCAAAAAGGGGAGAAAGTAGTATTTCAAAATTGTTTCATCAAAACCCTCTTGAACACTAAGAGGAGATTTTATTTAGGGGGAGTTTTGTTTAGTCAAAGGAAAAGCATTTGGAACAGGGGGAGAAAATTTCAAATCTTGAAAATGCTTTGCAAACTCTTATTCATTTACCCTTGACTATTTGCAAAAGAACTTTGAAAAGATTTAGAAAAGATTTTGCAAAAACAAAACATGTGGTGCAAGCGTGGTCCAAAATGTTAAAAATGAAGAAACAATCCATGCATATCTTGTAAGTATTTATATTGGCTCAATTCCAAGCAACCTTTGCACTTATATTATGCAAACTAGTTCAATTATGCACTTCTATATTTGCTTTGGTTTGTGTTGGCATCAATCACCAAAAAGGGGGAGATTGAAAGGGAATTAGGCTTACACCTAGTTCCTATATAATTTTGGTGGTTGAATTGCCCAACACAAATCTTTGGACTAACTAGTTTGTTCTAGTGTATAAGTTATACAGGTGCAAAAGGTTCACACTTAGCCAATAAAAAGACCAAGTGTTGGGTTCAACAAAAGAGCAAAGGAGCAACTGAAGGCTCCTCTGGTCTGGCGCACCGGACTGTCCGGTGCACCACTGGACAGTGTCCGGTGCACCAAAGGACTTCAACGCGAACTCGTCGCCTTCGGGAATTCTCTAGAGCCGGCGCGCTATAATTCACCGGACTGTCCGGTGTACACCGGACAGTGTCCGGTGCTCCAACGGGACGCGGCTCAGGAACTCGCCAGCCTCGGGAAATCAGAGCGGCTGCTCCGCTATAATTCACCGGACATGTCCGGTGTGCACCGGACTGTCCAGTGCATCCATGGAGCAACGGCTACTTCGGCGCCAACGGCTACCTGCGATGCATTTATTGCGCGCGCAGCGCACGCAGAAGTCAGAGTCGCCCATGCCGGCGCACCGGACAGTGAACAGTGCATGTCCGGTGCGCCACCGGACATCGAGGCGGGCCCAGAAGTCAAAACTCCAACGGTCAGATTCCAACGGCACTGGTGACGTGGCAGGGGCACCGGACATGTCCGGTGCGCCATCGAACAGACAGCCTCCACCAATGGTTATTTTGGTGGTTGGGGCTATAAATACCCCAACCACCCAACCATTCATTGCATCCAAGTTTTCCACTTCCCAACTACTTACAAGAGCTCTAGCATTCAATTCTAGACACACCAAAGAGATCAAATCCTCTCCAAATTCCACACAACGCCCTAGTGACTAGAGAGAGAGATTTGCTTGTGTTCTTTCGAGCTCTTGCGCTTGGATTGCTTTCTTCTTTCTTGATTCCTTCATTGCGATCAAACTCACTTGTAATTGAGGCAAGAGACACCAAACTTGTGGTGATCCTTGTGGGTACTTTGTGTTCCAAGTGATTGAGAAGAGAAAGCTCACTCGATCCGTGGGATCGTTTGAGAGAGGGAAGGGTTGAAAGAGACCCGGCCTTTGTGGCCTCCTCAACGGGGAGTAGGTTTGAGAGAACCGAACCTCGGTAAAACAAATCCGCGTGTCACACTCTTCATTTGCTTGCGATTTGTTTTCCACCCTCTCTCGCGGACTCGGTTTCATATTTCTAACGCTAACCCGGCTTGTAGTTGTGTTTATATTTGTAAATTTCAGTTTCGCCCTATTCACCCCCCCCCTCTAGGCGACTATCAACCATTTCTTGGTCTAAAATCCGTAGGTGTTAGCCTCTAGTATTTTTGAAAATGGTCGCTCATGGCTATTTTCATAAAAAATGGGGGTTGTGTGGCCATTGATCATCGACCAGAGGCTCGTACACTTCACCCCACATATGTTTCCTTGCCATATATTACATTCTTGGATTTCTGGTGGAAACCATTTCTTTGTTAAAAACTCGTACGTGTTAGCCTTCGGTATTATTGAAAATGGTCATTCATGGCTATTTTCGACAAAATGGGGGTTGTGTGGCCATTGATCATCGACCAGAGGCTCATACACCTCACCCCACATATGTTTCCTTGCCATAGATCACATTCTTGGATTTCTGGTGGAGACCATTTCTTGGTTAAAAACTCGTATGTGTTAGCCTTCGGTATTATTGAAAATGGTCGTTCATGGCTATTTTCGGCAAAATGGGGGTTGTGTGGCCATTGATCTTCCACCATAGGCTCATACACCTCACCCCACATATGTTTCCTTGCCATAGATCACATTCTTGGATTTCTGGTGGAGACCATTTCTTAATCAAAAATCCGTAGGTGTTAGCCTTCGGTATTATTGAAAATGGTCGTTCATGGCTATTTTCGACAAAAATGGGGGTTGTGTAGCCATTGATCATCGACCAGAGGCTCATACACCTCACCCCACATATGTTTCCTTGCCATAGATCACATTCTTGGATTTATGGTGGAGAACATTTGATCTATGGCAAGGAAACATATGTGGGGTGAGGTGTACGAGCCTCTGGTCGATGATCAATGGCCACACAACCCCCATTTTGCCGAAAATAGCCATGAATGACCATTTTCAAAAATACCGAAGGCTAACACCTACGGATTTTTGACCAAGAAATGGTCTCCACCAGAAATCCAAGAATGTGATCTATGGCAAGGAAACATATGTGGGGTGAGGTGTATGAGCCTCTGGTCGATGATCAATGGCTACACAACCCCCATTTTTGTCGAAAATAGCCATGAACGACCATTTTCAATAATACCGAAGGCTAACACCTACGGATTTTTGATTAAGAAATGGTCTCCACCAGAAATCCAAGAATGTGATCTATGGCAAGGAAACATATGTGGGGTGAGGTGTATGAGCCTATGGTGGAAGATCAATGGCCACACAACCCCCATTTTGCCGAAAATAGCCATGAACGACCATTTTCAATAATACCGAAGGCTAACACATACGAGTTTTTAACCAAGAAATGGTCTCCACCAGAAATCCAAGAATGTGATCTATGGCAAGGAAACATATGTGGGGTGAGGTGTATGAGCGTCTGGTCGATGATCAATGGCCACACAACCCCCATTTTTGTCGAAAATAGCCATGAATGACCATTTTCAAAAATACTAAAGGCTAACACCTACGGATTTTTGACCAAGAAATGGTCTCCACAAGAAATCCAAGAATGTGATCTATGGCAAGGAAACATATGTGGGGTGAGGTGTACGAGCCTCTGGTCGATGATCAATGGCCACACAACCCCCATTTTGCCGAAAATAGCCATGACTGACCATTTTCAATAATACCGAAGGCTAACACGTACGAGTTTTTAACCAAGAAATGGTTTCCACCAGAAATCCAAGAATGTAATCTATGGTGTGATCTATGGCAAGGAAACATATGTGGGGTGAGGTGTATGAGCCTCTGGTCGACGATCAATGGCCACACAACCCTAATTTTTGTCGAAAATAGCCATGAACGACCATTTTCAATGACACTGAAGGCTAACACCTACGGATTTTTGACCAAGAAATGGTCTCCACCATAAATCCAAGAATGTGATCTATGGCAAGGAAACATATGTGGGGTGAGGTGTATGAGCGTCTGGTCGATGATCAATGGCCACACAACCCCCATTTTTGTCGAAAATAGCCATGAATGACCATTTTCAAAAATACCAAAGGCTAACACGTACGAGTTTTTAACCAAGAAATGGTCTCCACCAGAAATCCAAGAATGTAATCTATGGCAAGGAAACATATGTGGGGTGAGGTGTATGAGCCTCTGTCGATGATAAATGGCCACACAACCCCCATTTTGCCGAAAATAGCCATGAATGACCATTTTCAATAATACCGAAGGCTAACACCTACGAGTTTTTAACCAAGAAATGGTCTCCACCAAAAATCCAAGAATGTGATCTATGGCAAGGAAACATATGTGGGGTGAGGTGTATGAGCCTCTGGTCGATGATCAATGGTCACACAACCCCCATTTTTGTCGAAAATAGCCATGAACGACCATTTTCAATAATAACGAAGGCTAACACCTACGGATTTTTGACCAAGAAATGGTCTCCACCAGAAATCCAAGAATGTGATCTATGGCAAGGAAACATATGTGGGGTGAGGTGTATGAGCCTCTGGTCGATGATTAATGGCCACACAACCCCCATTTTTGTCGAAAATAGCCATGAACGACCATTTTCAATAATACCGAAGGCTAACACCTACGGATTTTTGACCAAGAAATGGTCTCCACCAGAAATCCTAGAATGTGATCTATGGCAAGGAAACATATGTGTAGTGAGGTGTATGAGCCTCTGGTCGAATATCAATGGCCACACAACCCCCATTTTTGTCGAAAATAGCCATGAACGACCATTTTCAATAATATCGAAGGCTAACAACTATGGATTTTTGCCCAAGAAATGGTCTCCACCAGAAATCCAAGAATGTGATCTACGACAAGGAAACATATGTGGGGTGAGGTGTATGAGCCTCTGGTCGATGATCAATGGCCACACAACCCCCATTTTGTCGAAAATAGCCATGAACGACCATTTTCAATAATACCGAAGGCTAACACCTACGGATTTTTGACCAAGAAATGGTCTCCACCAGAAATCCAAGAATGTGATCTATGGCAAGGAAACATATGTGGGGTGAGGTGTATGAGCCTATGGTGGAAGATCAATGGCCACACAACCCCCATTTTGCCGAAAATAGCCATGAACGACCATTTTCAATAATACCGAAGGCTAACACGTACGAGTTTTTAACCAAGAAATGGTCTCCACCAGAAATCCAAGAATGTGATCTATGGCAAGGAAACATATGTGGGGTGCGGTGTATGAGCGTCTGGTCGATGATCAATGGCCACACAACCCCCATTTTTGTCGAAAATAGCCATGAATGACCATTTTCAAAAATACCAAAGGCTAACACCTACGGATTTTTTACCAAGAAATGGTCTCCACCAGAAATCCTAGAATGTGATCTATGGCAAGGAAACATATGTGTAGTGAGGTGTATGAGCCTCTGGTCGAATATCAATGGCCACACAACCCCCATTTTTGTCGAAAATAGCCATGAACGACCATTTTCAATAATATCGAAGGCTAACAACTATGGATTTTTCCCCAAGAAATGGTCTCCACCAGAAATCCAAGAATGTGATCTACGACAAGGAAACATATGTGGGGTGAGGTGTATGAGCCTCTGGTCGATGATCAATGGCCACACAACCCCCATTTTGTCGAAAATAGCCATGAACGACCATTTTCAATAATACCGAAGGCTAACACCTACGGATTTTTGACCAAGAAATGGTCTCCACCAGAAATCCAAGAATGTGATCTTTGGCAAGGAAACATATGTGGGGTGAGGTGTATGAGCCTATGGTGGAAGATCAATGGCCACACAACCCCCATTTTGCCGAAAATAGCCATGAACGACCATTTTCAATAATACCGAAGGCTAACACGTACGAGTTTTTAACCAAGAAATGGTCTCCACCAGAAATCCAAGAATGTGATCTATGGCAAGGAAACATATGTGGGGTGCGGTGTATGAGCGTCTGGTCGATGATCAATGGCCACACAACCCCCATTTTTGTCGAAAATAGCCATGAATGACCATTTTCAAAAATACCAAAGGCTAACACCTACGGATTTTTGACCAAGAAATGGACTCCACCAGAAATCCAAGAATGTGATCTATGGCAAGGAAACATATGTGGGGTGAGGTGTACGAGCCTCTGGTCGATGATCAATGGCCACACAACCCCCATTTTGCCGAAAATAGCCATGAATGACCATTTTCAATAATACCGAAGGCTAACACGTACGAGTTTTTAACCAAGAAATGGTTTCCACCAGAAATCCAAGAATGTAATCTATGGTGTGATCTATGGCAAGGAAACATATGTGGGGTGAGGTGTATGAGCCTCTGGTCGACGATCAATGGCCACACAACCCTAATTTTTGTCGAAAATAGCCATGAACGACCATTTTCAATGACACTGAAGGCTAACACCTACGGATTTTTGAACAAGAAATGGTCTCCACCATAAATACAAGAATGTGATCTATGGCAAGGAAACATATGTGGGGTGAGGTGTATGAGCGTCTGGTCGATGATCAATGGCCACACAACCCCCATTTTTGTCGAAAATAGCCATGAATGACCATTTTCAAAAATACCAAAGGCTAACACGTACGAGTTTTTAACCAAGAAATGGTCTCCACCAGAAATCCAAGAATGTAATCTATGGCAAGGAAACATATGTGGGGTGAGGTGTATGAGCCTCTGGTCGATGATAAATGGCCACAAAACCCCCATTTTGCCGAAAATAGCCATGAATGACCATTTTCAATAATACCGAAGGCTAACACCTACGAGTTTTTAACCAAGAAATGGTCTCCACCAGAAATCCAAGAATGTGATCTATGGCAAGGAAACATATGTGGGGTGAGGTGTATGAGCCTCTGGTCGATGATCAATGGCCACACAACCCCCATTTTTTATGAAAATAGCCATGAGCGACCTTGAAAATAGCCATGAGCGACCATTTTCAATAATACTAGAGGCTAACACGTACGGATTTTTGGACAAGAAATGGTCTCCACCAGAAATCCAAGAATGTGATCTATGGCAAGGAAACATATGTGGGGTGAGGTGTATGAGCCTCTGGTCGATGATCAATGGCCACACAACCCCCATTTTTGTCGAAAATAGCCATGAACGACCATTTTCAATAATACCGAAGGCTAACACCTACAGATTTTTGACCAAGAAATGGTCTCCACCAGAAATCCAAGAATGTGATCTATGGCAAGGAAACATAAGTGGGGTGAGGTGTATGAGCCTCTGGTCGATGATCAATTGTCACACAACCCCCATTTTTGTCGAAAATAGCCATGAACGACCATTTTCAATAATATCGAAGGCTAACACCTACGGATTTTTGACCAAGAAATGGTCTCCACCAGAAATCCAAGAATGTGATCTACGACAAGGAAACATATGTGGGGTGAGGTGTATGAGCCTCTGGTCGCGATCAATGGCCACACAACCCCCATTTTTGTCGAAAATAGCCATGAATGACCATTTTCAATAATACCGAAGGCTAACACCTACGGATTTTTGACCAAGAAATGGTCTCCACCAGAAATCCAAGAATGTGATCTATGGCAAGGAAACATATGTGGGGTGAGGTGTATGAGCCTCTGGTCGACGATCAATGGCCACACAACCCCCATTTTGCCGAAAATAGCCATGAATGACCATTTTCAATAATACCGAAGGCTAACACGTACGAGTTTTTAACCAAGAAATGGTCTCCACCAGAAATCCAAGAATGTAATCTATGACAAGGAAACATATGTGGGGTGAGGTTTATGAGCCTCTAGTCGATGATAAATGGCCACACAACCCCCATTTTTTATGAAAATAGCCATGAGCGACCTTGAAAATAGCCATGAGCGACCATTTTCAATAATACTAGAGGCTAACACCTACGGATTTTAGACCAAGAAATGGTCTCCACCAGAAATCCAAGAATGTGATCTATGGCAAGGAAACATATGTTGGGTGAGGTGTATGAGCATCTGGTCGATGATCAATGGCCACACAACCCCCATTTTTGTCGAAAATAGCCATGAGCGACCATTTTCAATAATACCTAAGGCTAACACCTACGGATTTTAGACCAAGAAATGGTCTCCACCAGAAATCCAAGAATGTGATCTATGGCAAGGAAACATATGTGGGGTGAGGTGTATGAGTGTCTGGTCGATGATCAATGGCCACAGAACCCCCATTTTTGTCGAAAATAGCCATGAACGACCATTTTCAATAATACCGAAGGCTAACACCTACGGATTTTTGCCCAAGAAATGGTCTCCACCAGAAATCCAAGAATGTGATCTATGGCAAGGAAACATATGTGGGGTGAGGTGTATGAGCGTCTGGTCGATGATCAATGGCCACACAACCCCCATTTTTGTCGAAAATAGCCATGAACGACCATTTTCAATAATACCGAAGGCTAACACCTACGTATTTTTGACCAAGAAATGGTCTCCACTAGAAATCCAAGAATGTGATCTACGACAAGGAAACATATGTGGGGTGAGGTGTATGAGCCTCTGGTCGACGATCAATGGCCACACAACCCCCATTTTGCCGAAAATAGCCATGACTCACCATTTTCAATAATACCGAAGGCTAACACGTACGAGTTTTTAACCAAGAAAAGGTTTCCACCAGAAATCCAAGAATGTAATCTATGGCAAGGAAACATATGTGGGGTGAGGTGTATGAGCCTCTAGTCGATGATAAATGGCCACCCAACCCCCATTTTTGTCGAAAATAGCCATGAACGACCATTTTCAATAATACCGAAGGCTAACACCTACGGATTTTTGACCAAGAAATGGTCTCCACCAGAAATCCAAGAATGTGATCTATGGCAAGGAAACATATGTGGGGTGAGGTGTACGAGCCTTTAGTCGATGATCAATGGCCACACAACCCCCATTTTGCCGAAAATAGCCATGAGCGACCATTTTCAATAATATTAGAGGCTAACACCTACGGATTTTAGACCAAGAAATGGTCTCCACCAGAAATCCAAGAATGTGATCTATGGCAAGGAAACATATGTGGGGTGAGGTGTACGAGCCTCTGGTCGATGATCAATGGCCACACAACCCCCATTTTTGTCGAAAATAGCCATGAACGACCATTTTCAATAATACCGAAGGCTAACACGTACGAGTTTTTGACCAAGAAATGGTTTCCACCAAAAATCCAAGAATGTAATCTATGGCAAGGAAACATATGTGGGGTGAGGTTTATGAGCCTCTAGTCGATGATAAATGGCCACACAACCCCCATTTTTTATGAAAATAGCCATGAGCGACCTTGAAAATAGCCATGAGCGACCATTTTCAATAATATTAGAGGCTAACACCTACGGATTTTAGACCTAGAAATGGTCTCCACCAGAAATCCAAGAATGTGATCTATGGCAAGGAAACATATGTGGGGTGAGGTGTACGAGCCTCTGGTCGATGATCAATGGCCACACAACCCCCATTTTTGTCGAAAATAGCCATGAACGACCATTTTCAATAATACCAAAGGCTAACACGTACGAGTTTTTAACCAAGAAATGGTCTCCACCAGAAATCCAAGAATGTGATCTATGGCAAGGAAACATATGTGAGGTGAGGTGTATGAGCGTCTGGTCGATGATCAATGGCCACACAACCCCCATTTTTGTCGAAAATAGCCATGAATGACCATTTTCAAAAATACCAAAGGCTAACACGTACGGATTTTTGACCAAGAAATGGTCTCCACCAGAAATCCAAGAATGTGATCTATGGCAAGGAAACATATGTGGGGTGAGGTGTATGAGCCTCTGGTCGATGATCAATGGCCACACAACCCCCATTTTGCCGAAAATAGCCATGAATGACCATTTTCAATAATACCGAAGGCTAACACGTACGAGTTTTTAACCAAGAAATGGTCTCCACCAGAAATCCAAGAATGTGATCTATGGCAAGGAAATATATGTGGGGTGAGGTTTATGAGCCTCTAGTCGATGATAAATGGCCACACAACCCCCATTTTTTATGAAAATAGCCATGAGCGACCATTTTCAATAATACTGGAGGCTAAGACCTACGGATTTTTGACCAAGAAATGGTCTCCACCAGAAATCCAAGAATGTGATCTATGGCAAAGAAACATATGTGGGGTGAGGTGTATGAGCCTCTGGTCGATGATCAATTGCCACACAACCCCCATTTTGTCGAAAATAGCCATGAACGACCATTTTCAATAATACCGAAGGCTAACACCTACGGATTTTTGACCAAGAAATGGTCTCCACCAGAAATCCAAGAATGTGATCTATGGCAAGGAAACATATGTGGGGTGAGGTGTATGAGCCTCTAGTCGATGATCAATGGCCACACAACCCCCATTTTTGTCGAAAATAACCATGAATGACCATTTTCAATAATACCGAAGGCTAACACCTACGAGTTTTTATCCAAGAAACGGTCTCCACCAGAAATCCAAGAATGTGATCTATGGCAAGGAAACATATGTGGGGTGAGGTGTATGAGCCTCTGGTCGATGATCAATGGCACACAACCCCCATTTTTTATCAAAATAGCCATGAGCGACCTTGAAAATAGCCATGAGCGACCATTTTCAATAATACTAGAGGCTAAGACCTGCGGATTTTTGACCAAGAAATGGTCTCCACCAGAAATCCAAGAATGTGATCTATGGCAAGGAAACATATGTGGGGTGAGGTGTATGAGCCTCTGGTCGATGATCAATGGCCACACAACCCCCATTTTTTATGAAAATAGCCATGAACGACCATTTTCAAAAATACCAAAGGCTAACACCTACGGATTTTTGACCAAGAAATGGTCTCCACCAGAAATCCAAGAATGTGATCTATGGCAAGGAAACATATGTGGGGTGAGGTGTACGAGCCTCTGGTCGATGATCAATGGCCACAGAACCCCCATTTTGCTGAAAATAGCCATGAACGACCATTTTCAATAATACCGAAGGCTAACACGTACGAGTTTTTAACCAAGAAATGGTCTCCACCAGAAATCCAAGAATGTGATCTATGGCAAGGAAACATATGTGGGGTGAGGTGTACGAGCCTTTAGTCGATGATCAATGGCCACACAACCCCCATTTTGCCGAAAATAGCCATGAGCGACCATTTTCAATAATATTAGAGGCTAACACCTACGGATTTTAGACCAAGAAATGGTCTCCACCTGAAATCCAAGAATGTGATCTATGGCAAGGAAACATATGTGGGGTGAGGTGTACGAGCCTCTGGTCGATGATCAATGGCCACACAACCCCCATTTTTGTCGAAAATAGCCATGAACGACCATTTTCAATAATACCGAAGGCTAACACGTACGAGTTTTTAACCAAGAAATGGTCTCCACCAGAAATCCAAGAATGTGATCTATGGCAAGGAAACATATGTGGGTTGAGGTGTATGAGTGTCTGGTCGATGATCAATGGCCACACAACCCCCATTTTTGTCGAAAATAGCCATGAACGACCTTGAAAATAGCCATGAGCGACCATTTTCAATAATACTAGAGGCTAACACCTACGGATTTTAGACCAAGAAATGGTCTCCACCAGAAATCCAAGAATGTGATCTATGACAAGGAAACATATGTGGGGTGAGGTGTATGAGCGTCTGGTCGATGATCAATGGCCACACAACCCCCATTTTTGTCAAAAATAGCCATGAACGACCATTTTCAATAATACCGAAGGCTAACACCTACGGATTTTTGCCCAAGAAATGGTCTCCACCAGAAATCCAAGAATGTGATCTATGGCAAGGAAACATATGTGGGGTGAGGTGTATGAGCCTTTGGTCGACGATCAATGGCCACACAACCCCCATTTTGCCGAAAATAGCCATGAACGACCATTTTCAATAATACCGAAGGCTAACACGTACGAGTTTTTGACCAAGAAATGGTCTCCACCAAAAATCCAAGAATATGATCTATGGCAAGGAAACATATGTGGGGTGAGGTGTATGAGCCTCTGGTCGACGATCAATGGCCACACAACCCCCATTTTGCCGAAAATAGCCATGAATGACCATTTTCAATAATACTAGAGGCTAAGACCTACGGATTTTAGACCAAGAAATGGTCTCCACCAGAAATCCAAGAATGTGATCTATGGCAAGGAAACATATGTGGGGTGAGGTGTATGAGCGTCTGGTCGATGATCAATGGCCACACAACCCCCATTTTTGTCGAAAATAGCCATGAACGACCATTTTCAAAAATACCGAAGGCTAACACCTACGGATTTTTGACCAAGAAATGGTTTCCACCAGAAATCCAAGAATGTGATCTATGGCAAGGAAACATATGTGGGGTGAGGTTTATGAGCCTCTGGTCGATGATCAATGGCCACACAACCCCCATTTTTGTCGAAAATAGCCATGAATGACCATTTTCAATAATATCGAAGGCTAACACGTACGAGTTTTTAACCAAGAAATGGTTTCCACCAGAAATCCAAGAATGTAATCTATGGCAAGGAAACATATGTGGGGTGAGGTTTATGAGCCTCTAGTCGATGATAAATGGCCACACAACCCCCATTTTTTTTATGAAAATAGCCACGAGCGACCTTGAAAATAGCCATGAGCGACCATTTCTTGGTCTAAAATCCGTAGGTGTTAGCCTCTA
Source organism: Zea mays (assembly GCF_902167145.1). NCBI lineage: Eukaryota > Viridiplantae > Streptophyta > Magnoliopsida > Poales > Poaceae > Zea > Zea mays. Next base: position 39,379 of record NW_023366900.1, read on the forward strand.
ATATTTTTGAAAATGGTCGCTCATGGCTATTTTCGGCAAGGAAACATATGTGGGGTGAGGTGTACGAGCCTCTGGTCGATGATCAATGGCCACACAACCCCCATTTTTGTCGAAAATAGCCATGAACGACCATTTTCAATAATACCGAAGGCTAACACGTACGAGTTTTTAACCAAGAAATGGTCTCCACCAGAAATCCAAGAATGTGATCTATGGCAAGGAAACATATGTGGGGTGAGGTGTATGAGCGTCTGGTCGATGATCAATGGCCACACAACCCCCATTTTTGTCGAAAATAGCCATGAATGACCATTTTCAAAAATACAAAAGGCTAACACGTACGGATTTTTGACCAAGAAATGGTCTGTTGGGCCTATGCTTCGTCGCCGAAGGTCTTCTAGGAAGAAGCGGTTTTCGGCTGAAGCTGTTTGTATAAGATGACCGAAGGTTCTTCTTCATGAAGCTTCGGTATTGGAAACCGACTTAAAGATGGAATGACCTTCTAGTCCATAAAGATCTGAGTCAATGTTGTAAAGTTCTATGAGGGGCATAATTGTAATTCCTCACAGGTTGTGTCCTGTGCCTATAAATAGTGAACAGTATTCCCTTACTGTTCACAAGATTCCTGTGATCACTAACGCATTACTCGGATTGCTTGTCAAGGCAAAGGTATAGATGTATTTAATCTTTGTATTCAAACATCTTAAATTCATATAATAGGACATATGAATGACATCGTTTGTTTTCAAGATATTTATATGCAATGCTTCATGTTCCAACCTCACTTTATATTACCTTTATAAATTTAATTACGAAGGTGAAACCTTTGTAATATCATATTCGTGACCTTCGTCCGAAGTTCATTAGATCCTTCTGGAGATAATGTTTCGGTGGACGAAGGGCATTGTTATTTAACATTTTATGTTGCCTTGTTCTTAATTCATAGCATTTGAGAGCAAGTCTCCAACATTGGCGCCCACCTCCGGTGAACTCACTTCCACTTTTTGAGCTGATGACTTCGTTCAATGATCGAGCTGGAGCTGCTTCGGACCCGAAGCTAGTGCTCCCGATTACAGGTGGTTCGTCCTCAGAGCCAGCCAATAAGAAGCAGAAAAAAGAGGCACAGAGAAGGGTACAACATGTTGGGGTGCAGGGACCCTTCATCAAGTCAAAATGGTCTCACATTCCCATTACCTTCTCCCAAGAGGATCTTCAGCTCAAGGATTACTCACACAACGATGCCATGGTTATCTCTTGTGTTATCAAAGGATTTCTGGTCCACAATGTCTTGGTTGACACAGGTAGTGCAGCTGATATCATATTTGCTAAGGCCTTCAGACAAATGCAAGAGCCAGAAGATAAGATTCATGATGCTACACATCCTCTCTGTGGCTTCGGAGGAAGACAAATTGTAGCACTGGGCAAGATCACCATGCCAGTGACCTTCGGGTTCATCAACAACACCAGAACTGAGCAAATTGTGTTTGACATTGTTGACATGGAATATCCTTACAATGCAATCATTGGTCGTGGCACCCTCAATGCTTTCGAAGCAATTCTTCATCCTGCTTATCTCTGCATGAAGATACCTTCGGATCAAGGACCCATCGCTATCCATGGAAGTCAGGAAGCCGCCAGAAGGGCCGAAGGAAACTGGACTGACTCAAAAGCAATTCATAACATAGATGGAGCTGAAGCTTGTGAACAATACAAATTCAGAAGGGAGAAAGCAGCTTCAGCAGATCAACCGAAGCCCATGCTCTTATGTGAGGACATAGCAGAGCAGAAGGTGCTGTTGGGCTCTCAGTTATCCGAAGAACAAGAGAAAACCTTGATAAGGTTTTTGTTCAACAACAAAGATGTTTTTGCATGGTCAGCCAATGATCTTTGCGGAGTTAATAGGGATGTTATTGAGCACTCGCTCAATGTTGATCCATCTTTCAGACCCAGAAAGCAGAGGCTTCGGAAAATGTCAGATGATAAAGCCGAAGGTGCTCGTAATGAAGTCAAGAGACTCCTCAGTGCAGGAGTTATCAGAGAAGTAAAGTATCCAGAATGGCTAGCTAACACTGTTATGGTAAAAAAGGCAAATGGCAAGTGGCGAATGTGTATCGATTTTACAGATCTTAACAAGGCTTGTCCGAAGGATGAATTCTCATTGCCAAGGATAGACTCTTTAGTTGATGCAGCAGCTTCTTCAGAACTCATGAGTCTGTTAGACTGTTATTCAGGCTACCATCAAATCTGGATGAAAAAGGAAGATGAGCCGAAGACTAGCTTCATAACTCCAAGTGGCACGTATTGCTATCTTCGGATGCCTGAGGGGCTCAAAAACGCTGGAGGAAGTTTCAGCAGAATGACTGCGAGAGTTCTCCAGTCTCAGATAGGCAGAAATGTGCTAACTTATGTTGATGACATCATTGTAAAAAGCACGAAACAGGAGAATCATATTGCTGATTTGCAGGAGACCTTCGCTAAATTCAGACAAGCTGGCTTAAAATTGAATCCAGAAAAATGTGTTTTTGGAGTAAAGAAGGGGAAATTTCTTGGATGTTTGGTTTCAACAAAGGGAATCGAAGCTAATCCAAGTAAAATTGAAGCTATACTTCGGATGGAGCCACCAACTACAAAAAAGGGGGCTCAAAGATTGACAGGAAGGTTGGCATCTCTCAATAGGTTCATATCCAGATCAGCGGAGAGAAACTTACCATTCTTCGAAGTGCTGAAATCAGCCAAAGTCTTTCAATGGGGACCAAGCCAACAAAGAGCCTTCGAGGAATTGAAACAATATCTGATAGAGTTAACAACATTAACTCCACCAACGCCAGGGGCTCCTTTGTTATTATATGTGGCAGCTTCGCACTCAGCGGTGAGTGCAGCACTTGTCCAGGAGAAGCTTGATGGCCAAGTTAAAAAGCAGGTCCCAGTGTATTTTGTATCTGAAGTTCTTAGTATATCAAAGAAAAACTATACAGAATTGGAGAAGGTGTTGTATGCTGTTTTGATGGCATCCAGGAAGCTTCGGCATTACTTTCAAGCATATAATATTGTTGTTCCTTCTTCACAGCCGTTGAAGGATATTATGAGAAATAGAGAAGCTACTGGAAGGATTGGAAAATGGGCTGCAGAGCTCAACGAATTCTATATTGAATATGTTCATAGATCTTCGATTCAGTCTCAGGCGTTAGCGGATTTCATTGCTGACTGGACGCCAGGGGCTCAGGAGGAAGAAACAAATAAAGATGCTGAAGCATGGATAGTGTTTTGCGATGGGTCTTGGGGAACCTTCGGAGCAGGAGCAGCTGCTGTGTTGGTTTCACCCTCCAAAGTTAAAACTTGCTATGCGGCAAAGCTTGATTTTAGTTGCACAAATAACATCGCTGAGTACGAAGCCTTGCTTCTGGGGCTTCGGAAGCTAAAAGCAATGGGAATCAGAAGGGCCATACTTAAAACTGATTCTCAAGTTGTTTCGGGTCATATTGACAAGAGTTGTAAGGCTAAAGATCTGAAGCTTGAAAAATATCTGGACATGGTCCGAAGAGTTGAAGCTTCCTTCGAAGGATTTTCTGTTAAAAATATCCCTCGAGGACAAAATGAGCATGCCGATTTGCTAGCTAAATCAGCGGCACAAGGGCTGCCCTTACCTTCGAATGTGTTCTTCGAAACAATAAAAGCACCTTCGGTGGAACTTCTTGAAAGAGCAGTCCTCAATATATCTCCTGTTTATAGTGAAGATTGGAAAACTGAGATCATCTCTTACCTACAGGGTAAATTTCTTTCAGATGACGAAGCTTATAATAGGAGGATAGAGGCAAGAGCTCGTCCATATGTCATGATAGAAGGGGAGTTGTACAAACATGGAGTTTGTTCTCCGCTACTCAAGTGTTTATCTAGAGCCGAAGGCATAGAGTTGATGAAAGAAATACATGCAGGCCTGTGTGGATCTCACATTGGATCTAGGCCGTTACTTGGAAAGGTTTTCCGTCAGGGGTTTTATTGGCCGAAGGCAGCCTCGGACGCAGCGGAATTAGTTCAAAAGTGCGAAGGTTGTCAGAAATGTGCAAGAGATCAAAAACAACCTTCGTCCTTAACACAACTCATACAACCCATATGGCCATTACAAAGGTGGGGCCTTGACTTGTTAGGTCCGTTACCACCGGCCCAAGGGAACCTAAGATATGTTGTAGTTGCGGTGGAATATTTTTCTAAATGGATTGAGGCAAAGCCTTTAGCCACAATAACTTCGGCCACCGTTCAAAAGTTTTTCTGGCAGAATATTGTTTGTCGTTTCGGGGTACCAAAGGCTATTACTGTGGATAATGGAACACAGTTTGACTCCGAAGCTTTCAGGGATTTTTGTGATCAAATTGGTACGAAGATCCATTTTGCATCAGTCAGGCATCCGGAATCAAACGGACTTGTTGAAAGAGCCAATGGCATTATTATGACAGGAATAATGAAGTTAATCTTCAATCAACCTAAGGGAAAGTGGCCAGATCAGTTAACCAAAGTGGTGTGGAGCCACAATACAACTACATCAAGGTCTACAGGCTTTACTCCATTCAAGTTATTATTCGGTGACGAAGCAATAACTCCGGAGGAAGCTAAAACCGGATCAATAAGAGTAGTAGCTTCGGCAGAATCAGGTTCCGAAGCTGCTTGTTCTGTGGAAAAAGATGCTTTAGAAGGGATCAGGCTGCAAGCTGTGGAGAACATCAATAAGTATCAAGCCGAAACAATCAAGTGGCGAGATAGAAAGGTTCGCCTAAAGAACATTGAGCCAGGACACTTGGTGCTTCGGAGAGTGGCCAACCCAGAAACAGTGGGCAAGTTGCAGTTGAAATGGGATGGACCTTTCTTAGTAGCATCTTCGTCAAGACCTGGTTCATACAGATTGAAGGATATGGACGGCAACGACATTCCTAGATCTTGGAATGCGGATGAGCTTCGGCGATATTATGTATAACTCGATGTAATTTTTCATATTTTTTATTTTATTTTTCTTTTATGGCACCCTTTTCCATTCTGAAGGGGGAGAAAGGTTTTTAATGGGGCCGTCACATGTAATTTCCTTTTTTTTAGTTCTATAAGAGAAAAATCCCCCAAAATTGTAAATGTAAAAGCTGAGAACGCACCATCGAGTGCCAAAAAGTAAAGGCGAAGAAGCTCCAAAGTCGTTCCTAAGGGAATGCAGAGCTTACAGCGAAAAGTTAACGCTGATTCCGCCGAAAGTAAAGGCGAAGAAGCTCCAAAGTCGTTCCTAAGGGAATGCAGAGCTTACAGCGAAAAGTCAACGCTGATTCCGCCAAAAGTAAAGGCGAAGAAGCTCCAAAGTCGTTCCTAAGGGAATGCAGAGCTTACAGCGAAAAGTCAACGCTGATTCCGCCAAAAGTAAAGGCGAAGAAGCTCCAAAGTCGTTCCCAAGGGAATGCAGAGCTGAGGTGTGATTGTTTTTAAAGAAATAGTGGCTATGAGTATGGCTTCGGATACGCGTTTGAACATTCATTTGCACATCACATTACATCATAGCATTTGCATTCATAAGCATTCATCCAGGCATATGTAGGATAATCATTATCATAGCATAAGGGAGAGCTTCGTCTACAAAAAGGGAGAGCTTCGGAAAGAAGGGGAATGCTTTGTTGTGTATGAAAAGAAGGGAAGGTGTTTTTTCGCCCTCGGCTCAAAAAACGAAATTTCATCCACAACAAAGCACTTCTCATACATCAATGGAAGGGTAAGAACATATTACAAGGTATGAACAGAATACATTAAAGACAAGTTTTAGTTACATTTACAAAGTTATCTCAAAAGTTTCTCAAGTACTGTCTACAGTGCACTATTTAATCTTCAAGGAGCTTCAGCTTCGGCGTCATTTTTCAGTCATCAGTTTCGGCTTCGTCATCCTACATGAATAAGGTTGTTGTAAGTCAAAGTCAAGCTTCAAGGAAGAGGTAAGCGCAAGGTATGATTTCTTACTGGTTCGAGATGACTCCGAGCTTCGTCCCCAGCCTTTTCTCGCCCACCTTTTGTCCATATCATTTTTACAAACCTATTCGAGATACTTCGGGCGAGATCAGGAATGTCATCTAAGATTGCTGGTGATAAAGTGAAATTTGGTCTATTGACAATTTTTCCGTGATCGCAGCCAGCTTTTAGGAAGGCTGCGACAGTGCCTCGAGAAGCCACCCAGGCACAGAAATCACCATGCCCAGCTATGACTTCGTCGAGCTCATCAATCTCACCCTCAATATGGTCAAAGGTCTTCGGTAGATCTTCAGCTGAGGGGGTGAATTTTTCACTACTGGCTCCAATTGAGTAGAAAATTTTTCTTAATCGTTGAATGCATTTGTTGCTAAATTCCAAACATTTTTCTTGAAGGCTTATCAATAGTTTTCTCAAATCCGAATTTTGTTGAGCTTCGGCTTCAATTTTTGCATTAAGATCTTGCTTTTCTCGTTCGAACTGCTCAGATTGACGGAGAAGCTTTGTGTTCAATTCTGTTATTTTTGCTTCGGCTTCCGCCAATAAGCCTTCGGTTGCATGGAGCTCAAAGTTCTTTTTCTCCATAGCATCTGATTGCTCCTTTATTCTGTTTTCCAAACTCTCAATTATAGCTTCGTGCTTTTTGTCTTCAAAATCTTGCTGCATTTTCAAGGCCTTGCTCAACAACATACTCTGCACAAAAATAACCTTCGTCAGGCATGTCTCCGTTATTAGAAACAGTAGAAGTCAAGGGAAAAGTAGTTCACCTTGAAATTGGAATAAAATAAACTACCAACGATATGTTGTCGTCGGTAACGGCTGATGTCTGCTTCCAGCTTCGGAAAGCCGATACTCTTTGACAGAGTACCGATAATTTTGGCTCCAGTCTGATCTCGAATACAATCTAATTTTTCATCATCAATGCCTCCGAAGAGGAGTGCTCCAGGTTTGTATCCGCAGGATTTGGCATACTCTTTGAGCTCTTCTATTTCAGTTTTTGATAGTTTTTCTCCAACTAAATTTGGAACATGAAAGCTTCGTTTTCTGAAACTTCATCAGCAATTTCCTTTCCTTTCCCCGACGCTGCGGTCACGGCCTCTTCGGCGGCAGTGGTAGCTTCTTCTGCAGCCATATTTAGCAGTATTTTGTCAATATGCTCGATTGTGCTCTCTAGGTTCAAATCTTCAGCTGAGGCAGCTTCGGCATCTGCGACCTCCGAAGGTGTAATTTCAATATTTGTCCCTTCCGCAGCCGCTGGTGTTTTTTGAGCTGAAGCTCTTGGCGATGTCTTGTCAATTACTTCTGTCACACCGATCATCCTCTGTCTTTTTACTTTAGTCGTTTTCTTCATTCTTTCGGGCTCCTTTTCCTTCTGAAAAAATTTTGTCAGTTGAGGCCCTAGTGGACTTAGCTTCGCAAGCATGGATTCAGTCATTACCTTCAGAATTGCCTCCACATCAGTGGCAGAGGGTGATGCGGGGGATTTTTCTTCGTCAGATATTTTTTGTTTCGGAGAAGATGCTTTCTTCTTCTTTGGAATCTTCTTCTTTGGTGTCTCTTCTTCATCTTTATTTGAAGCTTCGGTTATCCTCTTCCTTTTCTGGCCTCCGGCATTTTTGTTTAAATTTTCATAGTCAGGATATTCAAACCCCAGGGCGTCCAACACTCGGTTTAGTCTTCGCTTCGGACGGGTGCCGAAGGCCGCAGTCATCAATTGATCTTCTTTTTTTAGAATAATTGCCAAGTATTTCATTGCACATTACTTCAATTGTATCTAACCACTCTTGGCAGGGTGTTTTGAAGTACTTTTTAAACTTGAAATAGTAAGGTAAACGTACAAGTTCACCTTCTTTCTTCTTCCCCTTTAGTTTCGGCATTTCCCATTCTTTCAAACTCGGAAAAACTTTAAAAGCCAAAAATTCCTGAACCAGGTCCCTTGTACCGATATGCTCTGCAATAGTTCTGAATTCATCTATTGCTTGTTGTGTTGGACCTTCGGGTGTCATGTTGCAGCGAGGCCGGGTTTCTCCGAAGATTAGTTCCAGTGGACTTTGCACAAGCTTCTCCTTGTCGTCATCAACTTTGACATAGAACCACTCTGATTTCCAGCCTGCTGCCCATTTGCTTCGGTAGCTGATTACCGGAAATTTTGTGGTTTTCCGATAGGCGAAGTTATAGCAACCAAAATTGTCGTGCAGCCCATCCTTTCTAGCCTTTGTCTGATAATGTAGCTCGTGAACCCGGCAAAAGCTGTCCGCAAATGGTTCCACCGCTTGGCTTCGGAGTGCCCAGATATAAACGCTAAGCCTAACGATGGCGTTAGGGGTCAGCTGGTGAAAATAGATACCGAACCTCTTCAGTACCTCCGCAATAATCCCATGAAGAGGGAATCTTAATCCAGCCTTTAGAAAGCTTTTGAAAATAACAATCTCATCCTTCTCAGGCTTTGGGGTAGTCTCTTCTCCTCCGAAGCGTAATAGCTTCTTCTGATTTTCATTAAAAAAGCCCGACTTCACCATCTTAGAGAGATCAGCCTTCGAAATAGTAGATTTCCTGAAGTCCAAGTGGCTGGGCTTGCTTGGCATGGCAATGCGGTAATCATCTTCGGGATCAGTTTCCCCATTATCTTCTTCTTCTGCTTCAGCAATTGCTTGTTCTGTTTGTCCTGCATCATCACTAGGGATATTCTCCGAAGTTACCAGTCCGGACCTCTGCATTGCTTCGGAGATGGGAACAGTCTCCGAACCTTCAGCTTTGTCCCCCTCATGCTCAACCCTGGCGGTAGAGCGTACTCTGGCCATTTGATTATAAATTTGTAGAAATTTAACACTTTTTTCTTCCGAAGTATTTTCTTCTGACGAAGCAGGCTTCAGGCTGGAGCTTCGTTCGATTCCGAAAGTCGAGCTTCGGCGATGGTTAAAAATTTTGGCAGCGAAACAGTGCAAATAGCAATGAATGCTGTGGTAACTTCACACCTACTCGTTTGTTTATATAGTACTGCAGGTAAGAAGGCGAAGCGCCAGGATTTTTACACTAGGCGGACGCCCGCTTGCACTCGCTGCGCGGTGGACCGCAGGAATGCACAGTAACTCTGCAAGGTGGGACCACTACGCGCCGGGAAACTGAATCGTTTCTCGACAACGAGCTCAGGGAAGGTGTTTTTTGGACCTTCGGCTCCTCGAAGCTTAAGAGACTTTTTTCACGGATCAAGCTCGTTACGAAAAACGATCTAGCACCGCGAAAGGGGCTACTGTTGGGCCTATGCTTCGTCGCCGAAGGTCTTCTAGGAAGAAGCGGTTTTCGGCTGAAGCTGTTTGTATAAGATGACCGAAGGTTCTTCTTCATGAAGCTTCGGTATTGGAAACCGACTTAAAGATGGAATGACCTTCTAGTCCATAAAGATCTGAGTCAATGTTGTAAAGTTCTATGAGGGGCATAATTGTAATTCCTCATAGGCTGTGTCCTGTGCCTATAAATAGTGAACAGTATTCCCTTACTGTTCACAAGATTCCTGTGATCACTAACGCATTACTCGGATTGCTTGTCAAGGCAAAGGTATAGATGTATTTAATCTTTGTATTCAAACATCTTAAATTCATATAATAGGACATATGAATGACATCGTTTGTTTTCAAGATATTTATATGCAATGCTTCATGTTCCAACCTCACTTTATATTACCTTTATAAATTTAATTACGAAGGTGAAACCTTTGTAATATCATATTCGTGACCTTCGTCCGAAGTTCATTAGATCCTTCTGGAGATAATGTTTCGGTGGACGAAGGGCATTGTTATTTAACATTTTATGTTGCCTTGTTCTTAATTCATAGCATTTGAGAGCAAGTCTCCAACATGGTCTCCATCAGAAATCCAAGAATGTGATCTATGGCAAGGAAACATATGTGGGGTGAGGTGTATGAGCCTCTGGTCGATGATCAATGGCCACACAACCCCCATTTTTCCGAAAATAGCCATGAATGACCATTTTCAATAATACCGAAGGCTAACACGTACGAGTTTTTAACCAAGAAATGGTCTCCACCAGAAATCCAAGAATGTGATCTATGGCAAGGAAACATATGTGGGGTGAGGTTTATGAGCCTCTAGTCGATGATAAATGGCCACACAACCCCCATTTTTTATGAAAATAGCCATGAGCGACCATTTTCAATAATACTGGAGGCTAAGACCTACGGATTTTTGACCAAGAAACGGTCTCCACCAGAAATCCAAGAATGTGATCTATGGCAAGGAAACATATGTGGGGTGAGGTGTATGAGCCTCTGGTCGATGATCAATTGCCACACAACCCCCATTTTGTCGAAAATAGCCATGAACGACCATTTTCAATAATACCGAAGGCTAACACCTACGGATTTTTGACCAAGAAATGGTCTCCACCAGAAATCCAAGAATGTGATCTATGGCAAGGAAACATATGTGGGGTGAGGTGTATGAGCCTCTAGTCGATGATCAATGGCCACACAACCCCCATTTTTGTCGAAAATAGCCATGAATGACCATTTTCAATAATACCGAAGGCTAACACCTACGAGTTTTTATCCAAGAAACGGTCTCCACCAGAAATCCAAGAATGTGATCTATGGCAAGGAAACATATGTGGGGTGAGGTGTATGAGCCTCTGGTCGATGATCAATGGCCACACAACCCCCATTTTTTATGAAAATAGCCATGAGCGACCTTGAAAATAGCCATGAGCGACCATTTTCAATAATACTAGAGGCTAAGACCTGCGGATTTTTGACCAAGAAATGGTCTCCACCAGAAATCCAAGAATGTGATCTATGGCAAGGAAACATATGTGGGGTGAGGTGTATGAGCCTCTGGTCGATGATCAATGGCCACACAACCCCCATTTTTTTATGAAAATAGCCATGAACGACCATTTTCAAAAATACCAAAGGCTAACACCTACGGATTTTTGACCAAGAAATGGTCTCCACCAGAAATCCAAGAATGTGATCTATGGCAAGGAAACATATGTGGGGTGAGGTGTACGAGCCTCTAGTCGATGATCAGTGGCCACAGAACCCCCATTTTGCCGAAAATAGCCATGAACGACCATTTTCAATAATACCGAAGGCTAACACGTACGAGTTTTTAACCAAGAAATGGTCTCCACCAGAAATCCAAGAATGTGATCTATGGCAAGGAAACATATGTGGGGTGAGGTGTATGAGCCTTTAGTCGATGATCAATGGCCACACAACCCCCATTTTGCCGAAAATAGCCATGAGCGACCATTTTCAATAATATTAGAGGCTAACACCTACGGATTTTAGACCAAGAAATGGTGTCCACCAGAAATCCAAGAATGTGATCTATGGCAAGGAAACATATGTGGGGTGAGGTGTACGAGCCTCTGGTCGATGGTCAATGGCCACACAACCCCCATTTTTGTCGAAAATAGCCATGAACGACCATTTTCAATAATACCGAAGGCTAACACGTACGAGTTTTTAACCAAGAAATGGTCTCCACCAGAAATCCAAGAATGTGATCTATGGCAAGGAAACATATGTGGGGTGAGGTGTATGAGCGTCTGGTCGATGATCAATGGCCACACAACCCCCATTTTTGTCGAAAATAGCCATGAACGACCTTGAAAATAGCCATGAGCGACCATTTTCAATAATACTAGAGGCTAACACCTATGGATTTTAGACCAAGAAATGGTCTCCACCAGAAATCCAAGAATGTGATCTATGACAAGGAAACATATGTGGGGTTAGGTGTATGTGCGTCTGGTCGATGATCAATGGCCACACAACCCCCATTTTTGTCAAAAATAGCCATGAACGACCATTTTCAATAATACCGAAGGCTAACACCTACGGATTTTTGCCCAAGAAATGGTCTCCACCAGAAATCCAAGAATGTGATCTATGGCAAGGAAACATATGTGGGGTGAGGTGTATGAGCCTCTGGTCGACGATCAATGGCCACACAACCCCCATTTTGCCGAAAATAGCCATGAACGACCATTTTCAATAATACCGAAGGCTAACACGTACGAGTTTTTGACCAAGAAATGGTCTCCACCAAAAATCCAAGAATGTGATCTATGGCAAGGAAACATATGTGGGGTGAGGTGTATGAGCCTCTGGTCGACGATCAATGGCCACACAACCCCCATTTTGCCGAAAATAGCCATGAATGACCATTTTCAATAATACTAGAGGCTAAGACCTACGGATTTTAGACCAAGAAATGGTCTCCACCAGAAATCCAAGAATGTGATCTATGGCAAGGAAACATATGTGGGGTGAGGTTTATGAGCCTCTGGTCGATGATCAATGGCCACATAACCCCCATTTTTGTCGAAAATAGCCATGAACGACCATTTTCAAAAATACCGAAGGCTAACACCTACGGATTTTTTGACCAAGAAATGGTTTCCACCAGAAATCCAAGAATGTAATCTATGGCAAGGAAACATATGTGGGGTGAGGTTTATGAGCCTCTAGTCGATGATAAATGGCCACACAACCCCCATTTTTTATGAAAATAGCCACGAGCGACCTTGAAAATAGCCATGAGCGACCATTTTTAATAATACTAGAGGCTAACACCTACGGATTTTAGACCAAGAAATGGTCTCCACCAGAAATCCAAGAATGTGATCTATGGCAAGGAAACATATGTGGGGTGAGGTGTATGAGCGTCTGGTCGATGATCAATGGCCACACAACCCCCATTTTTGTCGAAAATAGCCATGAACGACCATTTTGAATAATGCCGAAGGCTAACACCTATGGATTTTTGACCAAGAAATGGTCTCCACCAGAAATCCAAGAATGTGATCTATGGCAAGGAAACATATGTGGGGTGAGGTGTATGAGCCTCTAGTCGATGATCAATGGCCACACAACCCCCATTTTTGTCGAAAATAGCCATGAATGACCATTTTCAAAAATACCAAAGGCTAACACGTACGGATTTTTGACCAAGAAATGGTGTCCACCAGAAATCCAAGAATGTGATCTATGGCAAGGAAACATATGTGGGGTGAGGTGTACGAGCCTCTGGTCGATGATCAATGGCCACACAACCCCCATTTTGCCGAAAATAGCCATGAACGACCATTTTCAATAATACCGAAGGCTAACACCTACGGATTTTTGACCAAGAAATGGTCTCCACCAGAAATCCAAGAATGTGATCTATGGCAAGGAAACATATGTGGGGTGAGGTGTATGAGCCTATGGTCGATGATCAATGGCCACACAACCCCCATTTTTGTCGAAAATAGTCATGAACGACCATTTTCAATAATATCGAAGGCTAACACGTACGAGTTTTTGACCAAGAAATGGTCTCCACTAGAATCCAAGAATGTGATCTACGACAAGGAAACATATGAGGGGTGAGGTGTATGAGCCTCTGGTCTACGATCAATGGCCACACAACCCCCATTTTGCCGAAAATAGCCATGAATGACCATTTTCAATAATACCGAAGGCTAACACGTACGAGTTTTTAACCAAGAAATGGTTTCCACCAGAAATCCAAGAATGTAATCTATGGCAAGGAAACATATGTGGGGTGAGGTTTATGAGCCTCTAGTCGATGATAAATGGCCACACAACCCCCATTTTTTATGAAATAGCCATGAGCGACCTTGAAAATAGCCATGAGCGACCATTTTCAATAATACTAGAGGCTAACACCTACGGATTTTAGACCAAGAAATGGTCTCCACCAGAAATCCAAGAATGTGATCTATGGCAAGGAAACATATGTGTAGTGAGGTGTATGAGCCTCTACTCGATGATCAATGGCCACACAACCCCCATTTTTGTCGAAAATAGCCATGAATGACCATTTTCAATAATACCGAAGGCTAACAGCGACCATTTTCAATAATACTAGAGGCTAAGACCTACGGATTTTTGACCAAGAAATGGTCTCCACCAGAAATCCAAGAATGTGATCTATGGCAAGGAAACATATGTGGGGTGAGGTGTATGAGCCTCTAGTCGATGATCAATGGCCACACAACCCCCATTTTGCCGAAAATAGCCATGAATGACCATTTTCAATAATACCAAAGGCTAACACCTACGGATTTTTGACCAAGAAATGGTCTCCACCAGAAATCCAAGAATGTGATCTATGGCAAGGAAACATATGTGGGGTGAGGTGTACGAGCCTCTGGTCGATGATCAATGGCCACACAACCCCCATTTTGCCGAAAATAGCCATGAGCGACGATTTTCAATATTATTAGAGGCTAAGACCAACGGATTTTTGACCAAGAAATGGTCTCCACCAGAAATCCAAGAATGTGATCTATGGCAAGGAAACATATGTGGGGGTGAGGTGTATGAGCCTCTGGTCGACGATCAATGGCCACACAACCCCCATTTTTGCTGAAAATAGCCATGAGCGACCATTTTCAATAATACTAGAGGCTAAGACCTACAGATTTTTGACCAGAAATGGTCTCCACCAGAAATCCAAGAATGTGATCTACGACAAGGAAACATATGTGGGGTGATGTGTATGAGCCTCTGGTCGACGATCAATGGCCACACAACCCCCATTTTGCCGAAAATAGCCATGAATGACCATTTTCAATAATACCGAAGGCTAACACGTACGAGTTTTTAACCAAGAAATGGTCTCCACCAGAAATCCAAGAATGTGATCTACGACAAGGAAACATATGTGGGGTGAGGTGTATGAGCCTCTGGTCGACGATCAATGGCCACACAACCCCCATTTTGCCGAAAATAGCCATGAACGACCATTTTCAATAATACCGAAGGCTAACACCTACGGATTTTTGACCAAGAAATGGTCTCCACCAGAAATCCAAGAATGTGATCTATGGCAAGGAAACATATGTGGGGTGAGGTGTATGAGCCTCTGGTCGATGATCAATGGCCACACAACCCCCATTTTTGTCGAAAATAGCCATGAACGACCATTTTCAATAATACCGAAGGCTAACACCTACGGATTTTTGACCAAGAAATGGTCTCCACCAGAAATCCAAGAATGTGATCTATGGCAAGGAAACATATGTGGGGTGAGGTTTATGAGCCTCTAGTCGATGATAAATGGCCACACAACCCCCATTTTTTATGAAAATAGCCATGAGCGACCTTGACAATAGCCATGAGCGACCATTTTCAATAATACTAGAGGCTAACACCTACGGATTTTAGACCAAGAAATGGTCTCCACCAGAAATCCAAGAATGTGATCTATGGCAAGGAAACATATGTGGGGTGAGGTTTATGAGCCTCTAGTCGATGATAAATGGCCACACAACCCCCATTTTTGTCGAAAATAGCCATGAATGACCATTTTCAAAAATACCAAAGGCTAACACGTACGGATTTTTGACCAAGAAATGGTCTCCACCAGAAATCCAAGAATGTGATCTATGGCAAGGAAACATATGTGGGGTGAGGTGTACGAGCCTCTGGTCAATGATCAATGGCCACACAACCCCCATTTTGCCGAAAATAGCCATGAACGACCATTTTCAATAATACCGAAGGCTAACACGTACGAGTTTTTAACCAAGAAATGGTCTCCACCAGAAATCCAAGAATGTGATCTATGGCAAGGAAACATATGTGGGGTGAGGTTTATGAGCCTCTAGTCGATGATAAATGGCCACACAACCCCCATTTTTTATGAAAATAGCCATGAGCGACCATTTTCAATAATACTAGAGGCTGACCTACAGATTTTTGACCAAGAAATGGTCTCCACCAGAAATCCAAGAATGTGATCTATGGCAAGGAAACATATGTGGGGTGAGGTGTATGAGCCTCTGGTCGACGATCAATGGCCACACAACCCTAATTTTTGTCGAAAATAGCCATGAACGACCATTTTCAATGACACCGAAGGCTAACACCTACGGATTTTTGACCAAGAAATGGTCTCCACCATAAATCCAAGAATGTGATCTATGGCAAGGAAACATATGTGTAGTGAGGTGTATGAGCCTCTGGTCGAAGATCAATGGCCACACAACCCCCATTTTTTTTCGAAAATAGCCATGAATGACCATTTTCAAAAATACCAAAGGCTAACACGTACGGATTTTTGACCAAGAAATGGTCTCCACCAGAAATCCAGGAATGTGATCTATGGCAAGGAAACATATGTGGGGTGAGGTGTACGAGCCTCTGGTCGATGATCAATGGCCACACAACCCCCATTTTGCCGAAAATAGCCATGAACGACCATTTTCAATAATACCGAAGGCTAACACGTACGAGTTTTTAACCAAGAAATGGTCTCCACCAGAAATCCAAGAATGTGATCTATGGCAAGGAAACATATGTGGGGTGAGGTTTATGAGCCTCTAGTCGATGATAAATGGCCACACAACCCCCATTTTTGTTGAAAATAGCCATGAGCGACCTTGAAATAGCCATGAGCGACCATTTTCAATAATACTAGAGGCTAACACCTACGGATTTTAGACCAAGAAATGGTCTCCACCAGAAATCCAAGAATGTGATCTATGGCAAGGAAACATATGTGGGGTGAGGTGTATGAGCGTCAGGTCGATGATCAATGGCCACACAACCCCCATTTTTGTCGAAAATAGCCATGAACGACCATTTTCAATAATACCGAAGGCTAACACCTACGGATTTTTGACCAAGAAATGGTCTCCACCAGAAATCCAAGAATGTGATCTATGGCAAGGAAACATATGTGGGGTGAGGTGTATGAGCCTCTGGTCGACGATCAATGGCCACACAACCCTAATTTTTGTCGAAAATAGCCATGAACGACCATTTTCAATGACACTGAAGGCTAACACCTACGGATTTTTCACCAAGAAATGGTCTCCACCATAAATCCAAGAATGTGATTTATGGCAAGGAAACATATGTGTAGTGAGGTGTATGAGCCTCTGGTCGAAGATCAATGGCCACACAACCCCCATTTTTGTCGAAAATAGCCATGAATGACCATTTTCAAAAATACCAAAGGCTAACACCTACGGATTTTTGCCCAAGAAATGGTCTCCACCAGAAATCCAAGAATGTGATCTATGGCAAGGAAACATATGTGGGGGTGAGGTGTGTGAGCCTCTTGTCGACGATCAATGGCCACACAACCCTAATTTTTGTCGAAAATAGCCATGAACGACCATTTTCAATGACATTGAAGGCTAACACCTACGGATTTTTGACCAAGAAATGGTCTCCACCAGAAATCCAAGAATGTGATCTATGGCAAGGGAAACATGTGTGGGGTGAGGTGTATGAGCCTCTGGTCGACGATCAATGGCCACACAACCCCCATTTTGCCGAAAATAGCCATGAATGACCATTTTCAATAATACCAAAGGCTAACACGTACGAGTTTTTAACCAAGAAATGGTCTCCACTAGAAATCCAAGAATGTGATCTATGGCAAGGAAACATATGTGGGGTGGGGTGTATGAGCCTCTGGTCGATGATCAATGGCCACACAACCCCCATTTTTGTCGAAAATAGCCATGAACGACCATTTTCAATAATATCGAAGGCTAACACCTACGGATTTTTGACCAAGAAATGGTCTCCACCAGAAATCCAAGAATGTGATCTATGAGAAGGAAACATATGTGGGGTGAGGTGTATGAGCCTCTGGTCGATGATCAATGGCCACACAACCCCCATTTTGCCGAAAATAGCCATGAATGACCATTTTCAATAATACCGAAGGCTAACACGTACGAGTTTTTAACCAAGAAATGGTTTCCACCAGAAATCCAAGAATGTAATCTATGCCAAGGAAACATATGTGGGGTGAGGTTTATGAGCCTCTAGTCGATGATAAATGGCCACACAACCCCCATTTTTTATGAAAATAGCCATGAGCGACCTTGAAAATAGCCATGAGCGACCATTTTCAATAATACTAGAGGCTAACACCTACGGATTTTAGACCAAGAAATGGTCTCCACCAGAAATCCAAGAATGTGATCTATGGCAAGGAAACATATGTGGGGTGAGGTGTATGAGCGTCTGGTCGATGATCAATGGCCACACAACCCCCATTTTTGTCGAAAATAGCCATGAACGACCATTTTCAATAATACCGAAGGCTAACACCTACGGATTTTTGACCAAGAAATGGTCCTCCACCAAATATCCAAGAATGTGATCTATGGCAAGGAAACATATGTGGGGTGAGGTGTATGAGCCTCTAGTCGATGATCAATTGCCACACAAACCCCCATTTTTGTCGAAAATAGCCATGAACGACCATTTTCAATAATACCGAAGGCTAACACCTACTGATTTTTGACCAAGAAATGGTCTCCACCAGAAATCCAAGAATGTGATCTATGGCAAGGAAACATATGTGGGGTGAGGTGTACGAGCCTCTGGTCGATGATCAATGGCCACACAACCCCCAATTTTGCCGAAAATAGCCATGAATGACCATTTTCAATAATACCGAAGGCTAACACGTACGAGTTTTTAACCAAGAAATGGTTTCCACCAGAAATCCAAGAATGTAATCTATGGCAAGGAAACATATGTGGGGTGAGGTTTATGAGCCTCTAGTCGATGATAAATGGCCACACAACCCCCATTTTTTATGAAAATAGCCATGAGCGACCTTGAAAATAGCCATGAGCGACCATTTTCAATAATACTAGAGGCTAACACCTATGGATTTTAGACCAAGAAATGGTCACCACCAGAAATCCAAGAATGTGATCTATGGCAAGGAAACATATGTGGGGTGAGGTGTATGAGCGTCTGGTCGATGATCAATGGCCACACAACCCCCATTTTTGTCGAAAATAGCCATGAACGACCATTTTCAATAATACCGAAGGCTAACACCTACGGATTTTTGACCAAGAAATGGTCTCCACCAGAAATCTAGAATGTGATCTATGGCAAGGAAACATATGTGTGGTGAGGTGTATGAGCCTCTGGTCGACGATCAATGGCCACACAACCCTAATTTTTGTCGAAAATAGCCATGAACGACCATTTTCAATGACACTGAAGGCTAACACCTACGGATTTTTTGACCAAGAAATGGTCTCCACCATAAATCCAAGAATGTGATCTATGGGAAGGAAACATATGTGTAGTGAGGTGTATGAGCCTCTGGTCGAAGATCAATGACCACACAACCCCCATTTTGTCGAAAATAGCCTTGAATGACCATTTTCAAAAATACCAAAGGCTAACACGTACGAGTTTTTAACCAAGAAATGGTCTCCACCAGAAATCCAAGAATGTGATCTATGGCAAGGAAACATATGTGGGGTGAGGTGTATGAGCGTCTGGTCGATGATCAATGGCCACACAACCCCCATTTTTGTCGAAAATAGCCATGAACGACCATTTTCAATAATACCGAAGGCTAACACCTACGGATTTTTGACCAAGAAATGGTCTCCACCAGAAATCCAAGAATGTGATCTATGGCAAGGAAACATATGTGGGGTGAGGTGTATGAGCCTCTGGTCGATGATCAATGGCCACACAACCCCCATTTTTGTCGAAAATAGCCATGAATGACCATTTACAATAATACCGAAGGCTAACACCTACGGATTTTTGACCAAGAAATGGTCTCCACCAGAAATCCAAGAATGTGATCTATGGCAAGGAAACATATGTGGGGTGAGGTGTATGAGCGTCTGGTCGATGATCAATGGCCACACAACCCCCATTTTGCCGAAAATAGCCATGAATGACCATTTTCAATAATACCAAAGGCTAACACGTACGAGTTTTTAACCAAGAAATGGTCTCCACCAGAAATCCAAGAATGTGATCTATGGCAAGGAAACATATGTGGGGTGAGGTGTATGAGCCTCTAGTCGATGATAAATGGCCACACAACCCCCATTTTTTTATGAAAATAGCCATGAGCGACCTTGAAATAGCCATGAGCGACCATTTTCAATAATACTAGAGGCTAACACCTACGGATTTTAGACCAAGAAATGGTCTCCACCAGAAATCCAAGAATGTGACCTATGGCAAGGAAACATATGTGGGGTGAGGTGTATGAGCGTCTGGTCGATGATCAATGGCCACACAACCCCCATTTTTTGTCGAAAATAGCCATGAACGACCATTTTCAATAATACCGAAGGCTAACACCTACGGATTTTTGACCAAGAAATGGTCTCCACCAGAAATCCAAGAATGTGATCTATGGCAAGGAAACATTTGTGGGGTGAGGTGTATGAGCCTCTAGTCGATGATCAATGGCCACACAACCCCCATTTTTGTCGAAATAGCCATGAATGACCATTTTCAAAAATACCAAAGGCTAACACGTACGGATTTTTAACCAAGAAATGGTCTCCACCAGAAATCCAAGAATGTGATCTATGGCAAGGAAACATATGTGGGGTGAGGTGTACGAGCCTCTGGTCGATGATCAATGGCCACACAACCCCCATTTTGCCGAAAATAGCCATGAATGACCATTTTCAATAATACCGAAGGCTAACACGTACGAGTTTTTAACCAAGAAATGGTCTCCACCAGAAATCCAAGAATGTGATCTATGGCAAGGAAACATATGTGGGGTGAGGTGTATGAGCGTCTGGTCGATGATCAATGGCCACACAACCCCCATTTTTTGTCGAAAATAGCCATGAACGACCATTTTCAATAATACTGAAGGCTAACACCTACGGATTTTTGACCAAGAAATGGTCTCCACCAGAAATCCAAGAATGTGATCTATGGCAAGGAAACATATGTGGGGTGAGGTGTATGAGCCTCTGGTCGACGATCAATGGCCACACAACCCTAATTTTTGTCGAAAATAGCCATGAACGACCATTTTCAATGACACTGAAGGCTAACACCTACAGATTTTTGACCAAGAAATGGTCTCCACCATAAATCCAAGAATGTGATCTATGGCAAGGAAACATATGTGTAGTGAGGTGTATGAGCCTCTGGTCGAAGATCAATGGCCACACAACCCCCATTTTTGTCGAAAATAGCCATGAGCGACCATTTTCAATAATACTAGAGGCTAAGACCTACGGATTTTTTGACCAAGAAATGGTCTCCACCAGAAATCCAAGAATGTGATCTATGGCAAGGAAACATATGTGGGGTGAGGTGTATGAGCCTCTGGTCGATGATCAATGGCCACACAACCCCCATTTTTGTCGAAAATAGCCATGAATGACCATTTACAATAATACCGTAGGCTAACACCTACGGATTTTTGACAAGAAATGGTCTCCACCAGAAATCCAAGAATGTGATCTATGGCAAGGAAACATATGTGGGGTGAGGTGTATGAGCGTCTGGTCGATGATCAATGGCACACAACCCCCATTTTGCCGAAAATAGCCATGAATGACCATTTTCAATAATACCAAAGGCTAACACGTACGAGTTTTTAACCAAGAAATGGTCTCCACCAGAAATCTAAGAATGTGATCTATGGCAAGGAAACATATGTGGGTGAGGTGTACGAGCCTCTGGTCGACGATCAATGGCCACAGAACCCCCATTTTTTATGAAAATAGCCATGAGCGACCTTGAAAATAGCCCATGAGCGACCATTTTCAATAATACTAGAGGCTAACACCTACGGATTTTAGACCAAGAAATGGTCTCCACCAGAAATCCAAGAATGTGATCTATGGCAAGGAAACATATGTGGGGTGAGGTGTATGAGCCTCTGGTCGATGATCAATGGCCACACAACCCCCATTTTTGTCGAAAATAGCCATGAACGACCATTTTCAATAATACCGAAGGCTAACACCTACGGATTTTTGACCAAGAAATGGTCTCCACCAGAAATCCAAGAGTGTGATCTATGGCAAGGAAACATATGTGGGGTGAGGTGTATGAGCGTCTGGTCGATGATCAATGGCCACACAACCCGCATTTTTGTCGAAAATAGCCATGAACGACCTTGAAAATAGCCATGAGCGACCATTTTCAATAATACTAGAGGCTAACACCTACGGATTTTAGACCAAGAAATGGTCTCACCAGAAATCCAAGAATGTGATCTATGGCAAGGAAACATATGTGGGGTGAGGTGTATGAGCCTCTGGTCGATGATAAATGGCCACACAACCCCCATTTTGCCGAAAATAGCCATGAACGACCATTTTCATAATACCGAAGGCTAACACGTTCGAGTTTTTAACCAAGAAATGGTCTCCACCAGAAATCCAAGAATGTGATCTATGGCAAGGAAACATATGTGGGGTGAGGTGTATGAGCCTCTGGTCGATGATCAATGGCCACACAACCCCCATTTTTGTCGAAAATAGCCATGAACGACCATTTTCAATAATATCGAAGGCTAACACCTACGGATTTTTGACCAAGAAATGGTCTCCACCAGAAATCCAAGAATGTGATCTACGACAAGGAAACATATGTGGGGTGAGGTGTATGAGCCTCTGGTCGACGATCAATGGCCACACAACCCCCATTTTGCCGAAAATAGCCATGAATGACCATTTTCAATAATACCGAAGGCTAACACGTACGAGTTTTAACCAAGAAATGGTTTCCACCAGAGAAATCCAAGAATGTAATCTATGGCAAGGAAACATATGTGGGGTGAGGTTTATGAGCCTCTAGTCGATGATAAATGGCCACACAACCCCCATTTTTTATGAAAATAGCCATGAGCGACCTTGAAAATAGCCATGAGCGACCATTTTCAATAATGACTAGAGGCTAACACCTACGGATTTTAGACCAAGAAATGGTCTCCACCAGAAATCCAAGAATGTGATCTATGGCAAGGAAACATATGTGGGGTGAGCTGTATGAGCGTCTGGTCGATGATCAATGGCCACACAACCCCCATTTTTGTCGAAAATAGCCATGAACGACCATTTTCAATAATACCGAAGGCTAACACCTACGGATTTTTGACCAAGAAATGGTCTCCACCAGAAATCCAAGAATGTGATCTATGGCAAGGAAACATATGTGGGTGAGGTGTATGAGCCTCTAGTCGATGATCAATGGCCACACAACCCCCATTTTTGTCGAAAATAGCCATGAATGACCATTTTCAAAAATACCAAAGGCTAACACGTACGAATTTTTAACCAAGAAATGGTCTCCACCAGAAATCCAAGAATGTGATCTATGGCAAGGAAACATATGTGGGGTGAGGTGTACGAGCCTCTGGTCGATGATCAATGGCCACACAACCCCCATTTTGCCGAAAATAGCCATGAGCGACCATTTTCAATAATATTAGAGGCTAAGACCTACGGATTTTTTGACCAAGAAATGGTCTCCACCAGAAATCCAAGAATGTGATCTATGGCAAGGAAACATATGTGGGGTGAGGTGTATGAGCCTCTGGTCGATGATCAATGGCCACACAACCACCATTTTGTTCGAAAATAGCCATGAACGACCATTTTCAATGACACTGAAGGCTAACACCTACGGATTTTTGACCAAGAAATGGTCTCCACCATAAATCCAAGAATGTGATCTATGGCAAGGAAACATATGTGTAGTGAGGTGTATGAGCCTCTGGTCGAAGATCAATGGCCACACAACCCCCATTTTTGTCGAAAATAGCATGAATGACCATTTTCAAAAATACCAAAGGCTAACACATTCGGATTTTTGCCCAAGAAATGGTCTCCACTAGAAATCCAAGAATGTGATCTATGGCAAGGAAACATATGTGGGGTGAGGTGTATGAGCCTCCTGGTCGACGATCAATGGCCACACAACCCCCATTTTGTCGAAAATAGCCATGAACGACCATTTCAATAATACCGAAGGCTAACACCTACGGATTTTTGACCAAGAAATGGTCTCCACCAGAAATCCAAGAATGTGATCTATGGCAAGGAAACATATGTGGGGTGAGGTGTATGAGCCTGTAGTCAATGATCAATGGCCACACAACCCCCATTTTTTGTCGAAATAGCCATGAAACGACCATTTTTCAATAATATCGAAGGCTAACACCTACGAATTTTTTGACCAAGAAATGGTCTCCACCAGAAATCCAAGAATGTGATCTACGACAAGGAAACATATGTGGGGTGAGGTGTATGAGCCTCTGGTCGACGATCAATGGCCACACAACCCCATTTTTGCCGAAAATAGCCATGAATGACCATTTTCAATAATACCGAAGGCTAACACGTACGAGTTTTTAACCATGAAATGGTTTCCACCAAAATCCAAGAATTTAATCTATGGCAAGGAAACATATGTGGGGTGAGGTTTATGAGCCTCTAGTCGATGATAAATGGCCACACAAACCCCCATTTTTTTATGAAAATAGCCATGAGCGACCTTGAAAATAGCCATGAGCGACCATTTTCAATAATACTAGAGGCTAACACCTACGGATTTTAGACCAAGAAATGGTCTCCACCAGAAATCCAAGAATGTGATCTATGGCAAGGACACATATGTGGGGTGAGGTGTATGAGCGTCTGGTCGATGATCAATGGCCACACAACCCCCATTTTTGTCGAAAATAGCCATGAACGACCATTTTCAATAATACCGAAGGCTAACACCTACGGATTTTTGACCAAGAAATGGTCTCCACAAGAAATCCAAGAATGTGATCTATGGCAAGGAAACATATGTGGGGTGAGGTGTATGAGCCTCTAGTCGATGATCAATGGCCACACAACCCCCATTTTTGTCGAAAATAGCCATGAATGACCATTTTCAAAAATACCAAAGGCTAACACGTACGGATTTTTAACCAAGAAATGGTCTCCACCAGAAATCCAAGAATGTGATCTATGGCAAGGAAACATATGTGGGGTGAGGTGTACGAGCCTCTGGTCGATGATCAATGGCCACACAACCCCCATTTTGCCGAAAATAGCCATGAGGACCATATTCAATAATATTAGAGGGCTAAGACTACGGATTTTGACCAAGAAATGGTCTCCACCAAAAATCCAAGAATGTTATCTATGGCAAGGAAACATATGTGGGGTGAGGTGTATGAGCCTCTGGTCGATGATCAATGGCCACACAACCCCCCATTTTTGTCGAAAATAGCCATGAACGACCATTTTCAATGACACTGAAGGCTAACACCTAGGATTTTTGACCAAGAAATGGTCTCCACCATAAATCCAAGAATGTGATCTATGGCAAGGAAACATATGTGTAGTGAGGTGTATGAGCCTCTGGTCGAAGATCAATGGCCAGACAACCCCCATTTTTGTCGAAAATAGCCATGAATGACCATTTTCAAAAATACCAAAGGCTAACACATTCGGATTTTTGCCCAAGAAATGGTCTCCACCAGAAATCCAAGAATGTGATCTATGGCAAGGAAACATATGTGGGGTTAGGTGTATGAGCCTCTGGTCGATGATCAATGGCCACAGAACCCCCATTTTTGTCGAAAATAGCCATGAACGACCATTTTCAATAATACCGAAGGCTAACACCTACGGATTTTTGACCAAGAAATGGTCTCCACCAGAAATCCAAGAATGTGATCTATGGCAAGGAAACATATGTGGGGTGAGGTGTATGAGCCTCTAGTCGATGATCAATGGCCACACAACCCCCATTTTTGTCGAAAATAGCCATGAATGACCATTTTCAAAAATACCAAAGGCTAACACGTACGGATTTTTTAACCAAGAAATGGTCTCCACCAGAAATCCAAGAATGTGATCTATGGCAAGGAAACATATGTGGGTGAGGTGTACGAGCCTCTGGTCGATGATCAATGGCCACACAACCCCCATTTTTGCCGAAAATAGCCATGAATGACCATTTTCAATAATACCGAAGGCTAACACGTACGAGTTTTTAACCAAGAAATGGTTTCCACCAGAAATCCAAGAATGTAATCTATGGTGTGATCTATGGCAAGGAAACATATGTGGGGTGAGGTGTATGAGCCTCTGGTCGACGATCAATGGCCACAGAACCCTAATTTTTGTCGAAAATAGCCATGAACGACCATTTTCAATAATACCGAAGGCTAACACGTATGGATTTTCGACCAAGAAATGGTCTCCACCAGAAATCCGATAATGTGATCTATGGCAAGGAAACATATGTGAGGTGAGGTGTACGAGCCTCTGGTCGATGATCAATGGCCACACAACCCCCATTTTTGTCAAAAATAGCCATGAACGACCATTTTCAATAATACCGAAGGCTAACACCTACGGATTTTTGACCAAGAAATGGTCTGCACCATAAATCCAAGAATGTGATCTATGGCAAGTAAACATATGTGCAGTGAGGTGTATGAGCCTCTGGTCGAATATCAATGGCCACACAACCCCCATTTTTGTCGAAAATAGCAATGAACGACCATTTTTCAATAGTACCGAAGGCTAACACATTCCGATTTTTGACCAAGAAATGGTCTCCACCAGAAATCAAAGAATGTGATCTATGGCAAGAAAACATATGTGGGGTGAGGTTTTACGAGCCTCTGGTCGATGATCAATGGCCACACAACCCCATTTTTGTCGAAAATATCCATGAATGACCATTTTCAATAATACCGAAGGCTAACAATACGGATTTTTGACCAAGAAATGGTCTCCACCAGAAATCCAAGAATGTGATCTATGGCAAGGAAACATATGTGGGGTGAGGTGTACGAGCCTCTGGTCGTATGATCAATGGCCACACAACCCCCCATTTTGCCGAAAATAGCCCATGAACGACATTTTCAATAATACCGAAGGCTAACACGTACGAGTTTTTAACCAAGAAATGGTCTCCACCAGAAATCCAAGAATGTGATCTATGGCAAGGAAACAGTGATCTATGGCAAGGAAACATATGTGGGGTGAGGTGTATGAGCGGTCTGGTCGATAATCAATGGCCACACAACCCCCATTTTTGTCGAAAATAGCCATGAATGACCATTTTCAATAATACCGAAGGCTAACACCTACGGATTTTTGACCAAGAAATGGTCTCCACCAGAAATCCAAGAATGTGATCTATGGCAAGGAAACATATGTGGGGTGAGGTGTACGAGCCTCTGGTCGATGATCAATGGCCACACAACCCCCATTTTGCCGAAAATAGCCAGTGAACGACCATTTTCAATAATACCGAAGGCTAACACCTACTAATTTTTGACCAAGAAATGGTCTCCACCATAAATCCAAGAATGTGATCTATGGCAAGGAAACATATGTGTAGTGAGGTGTATGAGCCTCTGGTCGAAGATCAATGGTCTCCACCAGAAATCCAAGAATGTGATCTATGGCAAGGAAACATATGTGGGGTGAGGTGTACGAGCCTCTGGTCGATGATCAATGGCCACACAACCCCCATTTTTTATGAAAATAGCCATGAGCGACCATTTTCAATAATACTAGAGGCTAACTCCTACGGATTTTAGGACCAAGAAATGGTCTCCACCAGAAATCCAAGAATGTGATCTATGGCAAGGAAACATATGTGGGGTGAGGTTTATGAGCCTCTAGTCGATGATAAATGGCCACACAACCCCCATTTTTTTATGAAAATAGCCATGAGCGACCTTGAAAATAGCCATGAGCGACCATTTTCAATAATACTAGAGGCTAACACCTACGGATTTTAGACCAAGAAATGGTCTCCACCAGAAATCCAAGAATGTGATCTATGGCTAGGAAACATATGTGGGGTGAGGTGTACGAGCCTCTGGTCGATGATCAATGGCCACACAACCCCCATTTTGCCGAAAATAGCCATGAACGACCATTTTCAATAATACCAAAGGCTAACACGTACGAGTTTTTAACCAAGAAATGGTTTCCACAGAAATCCAAGAATGTGATCTATGGCAAGGAAACATATGTGGTGAGGTGTATGAGCCTCTAGTCGATGATCAATGGCCACACAACCCCCATTTTTGTCGAAAATAGCCATGAATTACCATTTTCAAAAATACCGAAGGCTAACACATTCGGATTTTTGCCCAAGAAATGGTCTCCACCAGAAATCCAAGAATGTGATCTATGGCAAGGAAACATATGTGTAGTGAGGTGTATGAGCCTCTGGTCGAAGATCAATGGTCTCCACCAGAAATCCAAGAATGTGATCTATGGCAAGGAAACATATGTGGGTGAGGTGTATGAGCCTCTGGTCGATGATCAATGGCCACACAACCCCCATTTTGCCGAAAATAGCCATGAACGACCATTTTCAATAATACGAAGGCTAACACGTACGAGTTTTTAACCAAGAAATGGTTTCCACCAGAAATCCAAGAATGTAATCTATGGCAAGGAAACATATGTGGGGTGAGGTGTACGAGCCTCTGGTCGATGATAAATGGCCACACAACCCCAATTTTTGATGAAAATAGCCATGAACGACCATTTTCAATAATATCGAAAGCTAACACCTACGGTTTTTTGACCAACAAATGGTCTCCACCAGAAATCCAAGAATGTGATCTATGGCAAGGAAACATATGTGGGGTGAGGTGTATGAGCCTCTGGTCGACGATCAATGGCCACACAACCCTAATTTTTGTCGAAAATAGCCATGAACGACCATTTTCAATGACACTGAAGGCTAACACCTACGGATTTTTGACCAAGAAATGGTCTCCACCAGAAATCCAAGAATGTGATCTATGGCAAGGAAACATATGTGGGGTGAGGTGTACGAGCCTCTGGTCGAAGATCAATGGTCTCCACCAGAAATCCAAGAATGTGATCTATGGCAAGGAAACATATGTGGGGTGAGGTGTATGAGCCTCTGGTCGATGATCAATGGCCACACAACCCCCATTTTGCCGAAAATAGCCATGAATGACCATTTTCAATAATACCGAAGGCTAACACGTACGAGTTTTTAACCAAGAAATGGTTTCCACCAGAAATCCAAGAATGTAATCTATGGCAAGGAAACATATGTGGGTGTGAGGTGTACGAGCCTCTGGTCGATGATCAATGGCCACACAACCCCCATTTTTATGAAAATAGCCATGAGCGACCATTTTCAATAATACTAGAGGCTAACACCTACGGATTTTAGACCAAGAAATGGTCTCCACCAGAAATCCAAGAATGTGATCTATGGCAAGGAAACATATGTGGGGTGAGGTGTATGAGCCTCTAGTCGATGATCAATGGCCACACAACCCCCCATTTTTTTATGAAAATAGCCATATGAGCGACCATTTTCAATAATACTAGAGGCTAAGACCTACGGATTTTTCTAGTATTATTGAAAATGGTCGCTCATGGTTATTTTCAAGGTTGCTCATGTCTATTTTCATAAAAATGGGGGTGTGTGGCCATTTATCATCGACTAGAGGCTCATAAACCTCACCCCACATATGTTTCCTTGCCATAGATCACATTCTTGGATTTCTGGTGGAGACCATTTCTTGGTCAAAAATCCGTACGTGTTAGCCTTTGGTATTTTTGAAAATGGTCGTTCATGGCTTGGTCGATGATCAATGGCCACACAACCCCCATTTTTTATGAAAATAGCCAAGAGCGACCATTTTCAATAATACTAGAGGCTAAGACCTACGGATTTTTGACCAAGAAATGGTCTCCACCAGAAATCCAAGAATGTGATCTATGGCAAGGAAACATATGTGGGGTGAGGTGTATGAGCGTCTGGTCGATGATCAATGGCCACACAACCCCCATTTTTATGAAAATAGCCATGAACGACCATTTTTCAATAATACCGAAGGCTAACACCCACGATTTTTTGACCAAGAAATGGTCTCCACCAGAAAAACAAGAATGTGACCTATGGCAAGGAAACATATGTGGGGGTGAGGTGTATGAGCCTCTGGTCGATGATCAATGGCCACAACAACCCCCATTTTTTGTCGAAATAGCCATGAACGACCATCTTCAATAATACCGAAGGCTAACACCTACGGATTTTTGACCAAGAAATGGTCTCCACCAGAAATCCAAGAATGTGATCTATGGCAAGGAAACATATGTGGGGTGAGGTGTATGAGCCTCTGGTCGATGATCAATGGCCACACAACCCCCATTTTTGTCGAAAATAGCCATGAACGACCATTTTCAATAATATCGAAGGCTAACACCTACGGATTTTTGACCAAGAAATGGTCTCCACCAGAAATCCAAGAATGTGATCTACGACAAGGAAACATATGTTGGGTGAGGTGTATGAGCCTCTGGTCGACGATCAATGGCCACACAACCCCCATTTTGCCGAAAATAGCCATGAATGACCATTTTCAATGACACTGACGGCTAACACCTACGGATTTTTGACCAAGAAATGGTCTCCACCATAAATCCAATATTGTGATCTATGGCAAGAAACATATGTGTAGTGAGGTGTATGAGCCTCTGGTTGAAGATAAATGGCCACACAACCCCCATTTTTGTCGAAAATAGCCATGAATAACCATTTTCAATAATACCGAAGGCTAACACATTCGGATTTTTGCCCAAAAAATGGTCTCCACCAGAAATCCAAGAATGTGTTCTGCCGGCAAGAAAACATATGTGGGTGAGGTGTATGAGCCTCTAGTCGATGATCAATGGCCACAGAACCTCTATTTTGTAGAAAATAGCCATGAACGAAAATTTTCAATAATACCGTAGGCTAACACATACGGATTTTTGACCAAGAAATGGTCTCCACCAGAAATCCAAGAATGTGATCTACGACAAGGAAACATATGTGGGTGAGGTGTATGAGCCTCTGGTCGATGATCAATGGCCACACAACCCCCATTTTTGTCGAAAATAGCCTTGAACGACCACGACCATTTTCAATAATACTGAAGGCTAACACGTACGAATTTTTGACCAAGAAATGCTCTCCACTAGAAATCCAAGAATGTGATCTATGGCAAGGAAACATATGTGGGGTGAGGTGTACGAGCCTCTGGTTGATGATAAATGGCCACACAAACCCCATTTTTGATGCAAATAGCCATGTACGACCATTTTCAATAATACCGAAGGCTAACACCTACGGATTTTTGACCAACAAATGGTCTCCACCAGAAATCCAAGAATGTGGTCTATGGCAAGGAAACATATGTGGGGTGAGGTGTATGAGCCTTTGGTCGATGATCAATGGCCACACAACCCCCATTTTTGTCGAAAATAGCTATGAACGACCATTTTCAATAATACCGAAGGCTAACACATACGGATTTTTGACCAAGAAATGGTCTCCACCAGAAATCTAAGAATGTGATCTATAGCAAGAAAACGTATGTGGGGTGAAGTGTACGAGCCTCTAGTCAATGATAAATGGCCACACACCCCCCATTTTTGTCGAAAATAGTGATCAACGACCATTTTCAATAATACCGAAGGCTAACACGTACGAGTTTTTAACCAAGAAATGGCATGAATGACCATTTTCAATAATACCGAAGGCTAACACCTACGGATTTTTGACCAAGAAATGGTCTCCACCAGAAATCCAAGAATGTGATCTATGGCAAGGAAACATATGTGGGGTGAGGTGTACGAGCCTCTGGTCGATGATCAATGGCCACACAACCCCCATTTTGCCGAAAATAGCCATGAACGACCATTTTTAATAATACCGAAGGCTAACACGTACGAGTTTTTGACCAAGAAATGGTCTCCACCAGAAATCCAAGAATGTGATCTATGGCAAGGAAACATATGTGGGGTGAGGTTTATGAGCCTCTAGTCGATGATAAATGGCCACACAACCCCCATTTTTTATGAAAATAGCCATGAGCGACCTTGAAAATAGCCATGAGCGACCATTTTCAATAATACCGAAGGCTAACACGTACGGATTTTTGACCAAGAAATGGTTTTCCACCAGAAATCCAAGAATGTAATCTATGGCAAGGAAACATATGTGGGGTGAGGTTTATGAGCCTCTAGTCGATGATAAATGGCCACACAACCCCCATTTTTTTATGAAAATAGCCAATGAGCGACCTTGAAAATAGCCATGAGCGACCATTTTCAATAATACTAGAGGCTAACACCTACGGATTTTTTGACCAAGAAATGGTCTCCACCAGAAATCCAAGAATGTGATCTATGGCAAGGAAACATATGTGGGGTGAGGTGTACGAGCCTCTGGTCGATGATCAATGGCCACAGAACCCCCATTTTGCCGAAAATAGCCATGAACGACCATTTTCAATAATACCGAAGGCTAACACGTACGAGTTTTTTGACCAAGAAATGGTCTCCACCAGAAATCCAAGAATATGATCTATGCAAGGAAACATATGTGAGGTGAGGTTTATGAGCCTCTAGTCGATGATAAATGGCCACACAACCCCCATTTTTTTATGAAAATAGCCATGAGCGACCTTGAAAATAGCCATGAGCGACCATTTTCAATAATACTAGAGGCTAACACCTACGGATTTTAGACCAAGAAATGGTCTCCACCAGAAATCCAAGAATGTGATCTATGGCAAGGAAACATATGTGGGGTGAGGTGTATGAGCGTCTGGTCGATGATCAATGGCCACACAACCCCCATTTTGCCGAAAATAGCCATGAATGACCATTTTCAATAATACCGAAGGCTAACACGTACGAGTTTTTAACCAAGAAATGGTCTCCACCAGAAATCCAAGAATGTGATCTATGGAAAGGAAACATATGTGGGTGAGGTGTATGAGCCTCTGGTCGATGATCAATGGCCACACAACCCCCCATTTTGTCGAAAATAGCCATGAACGACCACGACCATTTTCAATAATACTGAAGGCTAACACGTACGAATTTTTGACCAAGAAATGCTCTCCACTAGAAATCCAAGAATGTGATCTATGGCAAGGAAACATATGTGGGGTGAGGTGTACGAGCCTCTGGTTGATGATAAATGGCCACACAAACCCCATTTTTGATGCAAATAGCCATGTACGACCATTTTCAATAATACCGAAGGCTAACACCTACGGATTTTTGACCAACAAATGGTCTCCACCAGAAATCCAAGAATGTGGTCTATGGCAAGGAAACATATGTGGGGTGAGGTGTATGAGCCTTTTGGTCGATGATCAATGGCCACACAACCCCCAATTTTTGTCGAAAATAGCTATGAACGACCATTTTTCAATA
>NW_023366901.1:0-47500 GCF_902167145.1 Zea mays
TTAAGGCATAATTGCTCTATTGCGGCTACCCTTGCTATGTTATCCGATGCTGTTCACAAAGCGGCTCTTACTATAGCTATAGACCCGGCTATCTCCGAGTTGAAATTGAACCCAGCCCCGTCCATCAATCCAGAGCTCAAGACAACCGCGATACTTAAATCGCTCAAATAGCCAGCCACCTTAGACGGACACAGCCATTAGAAGAAGAAACGGAAACTCGATGGAGTACCAGAGATCCTCGACAAAGAAAGTCCCGATTCGAGGAACGGAATACATTTCCTTGATTGAAAAGACCGGTAAGAGAAAAGAAAGTAAGCATAGTCTTCTGAAAAGACCGGGAACCGTTTGATTTTCCGTCAACGAAGAACAAAAAGTAACGCTGTGCAAACTCATCTGATCCCTGTTTGGGACTTCTTCTTCATGTCACGAGCCGGAATCGAACCGTAAAATGATCATTCATTCAAAGTAGACTTTTGTCATAGGGCAAAGGAGCTTAGAAGGGTGATGTAGGGAAGTCGTAAGGGATGACCTTAGATGTTGTATGACGGAACGATGACTTAATGCTTCCATTTTTGCTTGAGAAATGACGTAGGTGATAGACTCACTCCTTCTTTCCATTTTTGATTGAGAAAGCGTCTGGCCCAAAGAGGTCTACAGTAGTGCCTTGCGAGGTCGTAGACCCGGTAACCCATCGTTCGCCTAAGATCGAAAATGCGATGTGACATCACTCTTCATTCAGTTCAGTCCATTTGCTTAACACATGCATGTCCAAAGAGATGGCGATGATCTGTCAAATCGAGATTGTGTGGGTGTTCAGTGGATCAAACCCTGTATTAATGGTTCTGGCAGGCTGCTGGCGTGGGACTTCTTTCGCTGGGCCCTTTGGACTCTAAATCCTTCCGGAGTGAGTGGTTCGATTCCACTCTCAGAACGATCAAGTCATTCCGAAAGAAAATGCAAGTGAAACGAGACGAGAATCAAATAAAATTGTAGGCTTATTTCCTAAAAGCGGTGGTTCTCGCCTCCCTGTGCCGCGGGGTGGGCGACTGCGGTTCGAGTCTTTTTCGATCGGGTAGATCCATACCATATGTTCCGGGGGGAGACGAGGTGTAGCGCAGTCTGGTCAGCGCATCTGTTTTGGGTACAGAGGGCCATAGGTTCGAATCCTGTCACCTTGATGTGGTATTCACAGGGGCCGAAGTGCAAAGCCCCGTAGCCTATCCGTGGTCGGGAAGGCAGGCGAAAAGCACGCACCAAAAAAAAAGAAAGCTATAATTTTCTTTTTTTCTTTTCTTCTTTCGTGTTTGAAACCCATTATCAGGCTTTTGCTTTTGATATTCTATATCTATCTAATATTATAAAGCTATTTCACTGGTTTGATTTACATACCTCAGTCATGTTATTTGTCTAGCCTTCAATCAGAATAGCCTCTCCACCGGTTCCGAAGATTCTTTCGGCATCAATGTGCTTTTGGAATCTTCCTATGAAACAAATAACATTCAGGAACTGTTTAGGACAGAACAGGCCGCAGATCAGTAGAAAGCGAGCTTTTTTCGCGTATAGCCAAGCCAACCTCGAAGCCCAATTAGCGCACGGGCCCTCAACTCAACCCTGGCGAGTACGCTAACTTGGTCAGGGAGCATTTAGACGGTGCAGTTAGTATTGACCACTACCGCCAAGTCCATAATTCCTAAATTGATGAAGTACACATAATGGAGCTCAAAAGCCGATTACAAAATATACTTTTTTAGCATCTTGAAACCGCACATAATAAATATTATGAATGAATCACCTTACAATAACATACGAGAGACTGCTTTCGATTTTTTCGAACAACAAGTCGAACCCAATGAACAATTCCATTCAAAGGAATGTTCTAGAGGGGGCCCTTTTCCGCTATATTCGCGATATTGAACAAAATGGAAGAAATTCTTCACGATTTCTAGAGTTCCGGGATTACTTCACTGATATCGATTTTTTCCTAAGCACGGCCTCTACTCTAGGTTAGTTCAAAGTGTAGTACAACGAACTATCGATACACCGAAAACGAGTAAAGATGGGTACATAAAATGAAGACATCGTGGATTACCCAAATTGGGACGACGATAGGACATTTCACTTTCTTTCGCAATATTTCTGATCATGACTCAACCACTAGGAAAGGGGATTGCTTACTCTCAGCCACGTTTTTCGCTTATGCTTAGTCAAGTGAGGATTCCATTCGAAGTAACGTAACAGGAGCACCATCTTCAAAACTTCTCGGGATCCGGAGTTTATCGAGAAAAGGTCCCATCCTTCAATATCATGATTGGGTCAACCAGGCCAGATCATAAGTTCAATAGTTTGATCGGGTCGACCAGGTCAGGCCCGATCATGAGTGAATAGAAAATCGAAAACGTACATAGCTGTTCCAGCGGAAATACTTTGTTTAATTCTACCACTTCTACTAGGAGTAGCCTTTTTAGTGCTAGCTGAACGTAAAGTAATGGCTTTTGTGCAACGTCGAAAGGGTCCTGATGTAGTGGGATCGTTCGGATTGTTACAACCTCTAGCAGATGGTTTTAAATTGATTCTAAAAGAACCTATTTCACCAAGTAGTGCTAATTTCTCCCTTTTTAGAATGGCTCCAGTGGCTACATTTATGTTAAGTCTGGTCGCTTGGGCCGTTGTACCTTTTGATTATGGTATGGTATTGTCAGATCCGAACATAGGGCTACTTTATTTGTTTGCCATATCTTCGCTAGGTGTTTATGGAATAATTATAGCAGGTTGGTCTAGTAAGACGGGGGGCGGCCGTTCGGTCGCCTATGATATACGGACCAATTGGTCAAAAATGGGTTTGTGCCGCAGGTGTTGAACGATCTACTCTACACAGGTGTGGGCTTACAGGGCTAGGGCTCATAAACCCTTTCTTTCATTGGGTCGGTCACTTTTCCGGGCCGGGATCGAGAAGTGGAAGTCATAAAAAATGATCTTCGCACCCGAAAGGTAGCTTGTCAAGCTGGTCTCACTATTGGAATGGAAATTCTAGCTTTCTTTTTGGCTCTTCTTCTTTGTCAACGCTACTAAGGACCTGACGGTTCGCCTACTTGATGAATGAAAGAACATGAGAAAGGGTTCTAAAAGAAAAGGCGACGAAAGTATACTACACTACACTACAGTACAGTCAAAGTCAGCGGCTGAGTGCCTCGCCTACTATTTTTTGTAGGCGAGCGAGTTAGAGAAGAGGCTTAGGGATAAGAGAGTGTCGGTGCGTACGTAGCCTTCATTCTACTACGCTACACAAAGTCACTTAGCTCGACGTTAATTAAGAGAGTAAAGGAGGAATACCCTACATAGAAGAACCGCTGTTCGCTTACAAAGGTATAACCTTTCGCTCCCCGGGGCAAAGCTGCTTCGCACCACTGATAGACGACTACTTAATTAAGATTCCATTTCAAAGGCGCTACTTTGTTTCGCAAGCCTTTGTCATTGTCAGTCAACTAAGGTTGGCCCTCGGCCCCCTGCGAATCCGTAAATCAGAGAGCATGCCGCAAAAAAAAGGATGGTCCCCTATGCATTGAATTCTTTCCGGAACGAAAAGAATTCAAGTACCTGACCCCCCCATCATGGTGAACCTCTCCTTGTGATCGGGATGAGGTAGATGCCTCCCAGCCGGGGGGCGGATCGAATCGGAGTTTCCTTAGGTAGCCACCGACCTACAGTTCTCCTTAAACTTCTGTGCTTGGTGGAAAAGAAGCGAACAAAGGTACGCTCGCTTGCTGTCTTGTTCTCTGCCGCGGACTGGGATCGCTCGCCAGCTAGGCCCTCTAGAAAAAAGTTGGAGCAACATTGTATGAGAACATATTACCCATCTTCGGGGACAAGGGGCGGAACGACCTCTCGATCTACTTACTGCAGCCCAGGACGGGCGTCGTCGTCTAGGCGTGACTTCTTGTTTTGATCTCCCCTACGCCTAGGACGTTGTCTGGGCCAAGAGCCATAGTTAGTTGCTGTTTCCATTTGGTTCTTCTTTCTCGTTGTTGATACCGGCAAGACCCAGCCAGATGATGATGTCTGCTGGTTGGTAGTGAGAGGACTCTTAGTACCCGCAAAAAAAAGGGCGCTGGTCATGTGATTTAGTTTCTTGCTCTCCCTTAGCAGCGGGAAAGGAGTCTATCTATCTGCCTAGCTTTGGTAGATTTCCCCCAACGCAATTCAAAAACGGAAATTCCACGAATCCCTGAGGTGGATAAGCCCGACGACTCAGCAGCAGTGCGGAATTGAGTTTCTGGTCCGGTGGATCTGATCTATTCTATTCTGGGGCAATACATACCAAAAGGTTCGAAAGAAGGAAGGCGCAGTATATAACCAACCCGCCCATAGCCGGTCTAACTGCTGAGAGAGAAAAGTGCTTTTCTTTCCCTAAGAGTCCTCGAGTACACACAGCTATTGCTGATCCTTTGCGAGATCAGGATGAGACCCTTCAGAATTTCTAATCAATCCATGTTAGGTCAACATCGAGACAGAGCATCTCAGTTGGCTCTGTCAAGGAAGTGAAACAGGCATTCCTAGGTTGAGGTTACCATAGGATTGACCCTCAGTCAGGCCTCCGATTCCAAGGAGTTGATTCAGCAAGTTCCCCGTGCTACCCCGCGGGAAGTCTAATCGGATCAATCGGTGGTTCCGTAATGAGTAGTCGAATACACATTGAGGGGGCCTTGCCTCCTCCTTCCCGCCCACACCTTCATTCTTTTCCTCCTCTGATCTTAGAAAGCCAAGAGACTTGAATTTAAGGCTTCAACAGTTATAATTATACGAATTCTACATACTAATTCGAATTAGCCAATAAATTAGCTATCATCTTTTCAATATAAATTATTGCAATATCAATGAATTGCAAAAATGCAATATTCAATAAGTAAAAAACAATACTCTGAAATAACCTACTAAAAAAAAGGATATTATTAAACACTAATAAGAAAATAAGATTTGATTTCTATTCATCTTAATGTTTCTTATTATTATATATGCCCCTTTGTTTAGGGGATTCTATGTCTAATTATTCCAAAAATTGGATTGATTGATACGAGTTGATTTCCTGTTACGATGGATGGAAGAAAGAATGGATAGTCCAATAGCTGCTTCAGCAGCCGCAAGGGCTATAACAAAAATGGCGAAAATGTAGTTGTGGAAGTAGTCTTGCCCACTTTGCCTTACGCTCATAGAGATCTATAAGTATCCCTCTTGTCTAAGTAGGTAAGTACGCTCTGCCCAGTACTTTGGCATT
This sequence comes from Zea mays, assembly GCF_902167145.1. NCBI lineage: Eukaryota > Viridiplantae > Streptophyta > Magnoliopsida > Poales > Poaceae > Zea > Zea mays. The sequence continues at coordinate 5,270 of NW_023366901.1, forward strand.
AAAGCCTGAGTCCTTTGACCTTCTTTCTTGAATGTTCTGGAATCCCAAAGTTAGAATTGAATGCAAAGAAAGAAAGTGAATTCCAAGTGAATCACGAAAGAAGCAAAGCCGTAACTCGCTTCCGCCGGCAAGTAGGCATGAAAAGTAAACAATGGTGACCCCTCTTGCATCTCCTCCTTCAAAACCCTATCCTCGATCAATGGTATTGGAATTTGAGCCCAGACAAAGCTTTTCTCCTCAGGAATTTCATTAATGAATTTTATTATCTTGATAGACCGATGAGCTATAATGTCTCTGGGTAGGGGGGCCCGCCTGGATCTATGATCGTCAATATTGGGGTGCTATCATAAGGTGGTTAGATCTCAACCAAGTAAAGGGCGCCCCTGAGGACGTAGACTTAAACTAGGGGGCTGAGATTGTCTGCTGAGAAGCTCTGGAATGATAGAGAAGGCAAAGGATGCTAGTACTGGACGAGTAGTAAGAAAAAAGAGTTCCTGCTGTCCAACTACCCGATTCGTTAAAGTAGCACTGGTAAATGCGTAGATAGCTGTCCAACTAGTCTATTCGAGAAAGTAAATAGCAACGGAGACATACTACTAGCACAGGTCGCGGGAAGGAAACCCGGGGGAGGAGGATGAGATAGCTTGGTGGGTTTGTTTGTAACAACTAGCAATACTCGTTCGGTTTCAAAAGTAGAGCTATAAGACCGGGTAAGCAATAGGAAAGAAATGTAGTTGTAGTATAGTACTGTACAACACAACTAGCACAGGAAAACTATTCGAATCGCTTGTAACAGCAAGCCCGGAGCTAGCCTAAAAGAATTCCATATCTGAGCGTTCTAGTCATTCCTGCGAAACTAGAAGCTACTACTCGTTCCAAGGGTGGAGGAGAAGTATCCGTCTTGTTCTTACGCCGACGATGTCTGGTTTATATTTCATAATAGAAGAGGTGGATTGGATAGTTTATATCATGGAGAAATGTGCCTATCTCTCGATCAAATAGTAATCGGATTGTAAGAAAGAAGTTATGGTAGTTTTGACTTAGGGGCCTACTGCCTATTAAGAACCTGGAGTGAACCTTATTTATTTTTGGGGAGAAATGACTCTTGTGAATTGTAGAAGCAATAGCATGTACAAAGCTAGGTTGATCTACAAAGATAAAGAAGAAATAGACCTACCTTTCCAACTATCTTTTGAAAACACTAAGCAGGGATCAAAGCACTATTAATAGGTCCTCCTGAAGTAATCCTTAACAGTTGTGAAATAATGGCTTTTCTAACCAACAGGTCTATTGTTTCAGCCAGTAATCCAACCAACAACTGAAGTTTTTCCCATCCCAAGTCTAAAGATAGAGATGAACCCTCTGCTGTTCAAGATTGGCTTAGTGTTAAATCATCCACTGCTCTCTTTCCTCTTGTTTTTGGTGAATTATCAGTGTGCAGATGAATTCAATCCACTGCTATTGAAGAAGCTTTTGGAGGCATATCCTCTCTTGTCTTGTCGGACTAAGAGCTCTTGTCTCTTTCTTTTCCCACGGTAACTAGAGATTGAATAATAGAAGCCAGATTCAATATCATAAGAAAATAGAGATTGTAGCGTAGAGTCAGGCTATCCCATGTTAGCAATAACAGCTTTGGGATCTTTCCTGTTAATGATGAATAGCTTGCCTCAACAGATAATCAGAATTCTTTCTATTCGCGGTATAACAACCGGAAAACGAATCGATCTAGATGCCCCACTCTTGCCTTGAAGGAATTGAATCATCAACTGACTTACTTGAGGAATAAATCAGCTGCTTTCGATTCTTGTCTATCGGATTCTATTGAGAAGAAGGGACAACCATCCATCCTCCCCGATAACGATAAGTGGTTGTCTACTTCCTTGAAGCCCTACTTCCCTAGAGAATTTATTTAAGCAAGTATTGGCGTAGGAGGTGCGAAACCACGGCAATGCAATGACAGATAGGGTTTTTGGAAAGCGGGTAAGGAGGCAGGTAAGTATTAGTCGGTGGATAGCTGTTTTGGAAGAACACTCGGATTAGGGGGAACCCCAAGCGCGAGCGAGGAAGTAAGAAAGTAAGAAGCTAGCAAGGGTTGTCAAACCAGCTAAGGATGTAGCTGTCATCAACCAGAAGCAAGTAAAGACGGGAAGCCCTCTACTCTAGTATTTCGCTTAGGAGGGGATGCCACCTCGGAGAGCAAGCCTGGTCTTGCAAATGAATTGAAATGAAGTAGTTGTTTATTTAAAAGCAAGGAAAGATAGCAGTTAAGGAATATCGGATCGGGTTGCTCGGGGAACAGGATCTTAATGATCAAAGAAGTGATTCAAAGAAAAGTGCCGGTAATGTAATGGTACTCCGCGCCATGGCTCTGGTACTTAGGAATGATTGGGTTGTCCCTTCACTCAGAAGATAGGGTTGTTTCTTGCTTTGGTTGAATCAACCCTTCACTCGGGCTAGACTCCTTCCTATTGATTCCCTTCTTCTATAGACAGACCCCCGGCTAGGGCAGCAGCGTTTTAAAGAAATACGAACAGTTTGGTTTTCAGTGAGCCCGCTTCTTATTCTTAGTGATAGGTTTCTAAAGTATCTATCGCTATGTGCCCCTCCCCGGAAAAAAACAAATAGGCTCGGGCAATTATCAGCTTAGGGACAGCAAGCGGATAGTAGATCTGGCTCCATCCCTTGAATCCGCTGTAACTGATAGAATCTTGTACGAGAGACCCGCAAATAAATAGGGAAACCCGCTTAAAACGCTTTTTAAGTAGAAGCTGAGCCATTACCTGCTAGCATATCTCCCCACCAGGACTCCCCCCAAAGCAAAGCTAAACCCGTTCTTTAATTCAATACCTAGAGACCCGAAAGCTCCAGTCCAAGTTGAGGCGCAGTAGGAGGGATTTCTGTCACCATTATTTATGGACCACGTAAACATACTTTTTTAGTTTAGATTCTTATGCTGGACCTGCAGCCCTAGCCTGGGACACCACTGTGCGACATAAAGATCGGATCAAGTTATGATTTTCTCATTAAGAAAGAGTACCCGAGAAGAATAGATATGATCCGGAAACACTCTTATTCGACGAGGCGTAGAGCGTTTTACTTTCTTCTTTACAATTTCCTTAATGCGCATGAATGAGAGATTACAGCACTTAGTATGAGCATATCGGCCTAGCTTCTTAGCCATAAGAATAGTTCTACCTACCAAGTCAACCCTACTCTTGCCCACAAGAAATTATTATTAGATACTCAATTCTTCATTGACTAGCCCCCCCAAGCAATTACCTATGCCCTCCCTAGCTTATCCATAAGATAAGAAGAGACATATCTGAATAGATAGTATTAGACCACTTCTCACAAGCCCAGTCATACATAAAGGAGGATTTCTTATAGGCAAAAAGAAAACACATCTATATCGGCGTCAAGAGTTACCCAAGTCCGAAGTAATGCGTCTTTCTATCTAGTCCAACATGCTTACCCAAGACCCAACTTCTTCACTACTTGACCTACTTTCTATAACTCCCAGACTCTGCTTATTATGCCCGAAGGAGCGTATTTAGACTGAATAAGTAAATAAGGCGCGGAGCGATAGAACATCTCTCAGTTCACTAAGGATGAAATACTCTTGCTAGCTTTCGATGAATGCCTCCAGTTTTGGAGTAGATATAGGCAAAATTTAGCAAGTAACATGGTTGCTGTCACAATTCCTTAATCTTCTCGGCTGGAATCTACAATGGGCTACGTACGCCCTTGTTTTTGAATCACGGAAATGCAGAGGTTTTAATTAGTGCTTACCTGCAGTCCACCCTTTCTTTGAACCTTGTAAATGATCGAATTTACAGATATGAACTGAGTGCCATTTGATGAGTAAGATCGAACAAGGGAGAGGGATATGGAAAGGATGAAGTAATGAAAGAGGAAGTCATTGCTAGTAGTAACGACTTGTCACGATCCATTGGTTCATATAGAATCCATGTCCTAGGTCTATCAAAAAACATTCTTTTCGCTAAGCGTATATAATAAAATAGAGTGAAAGGGTCCACCCCGAAACCAAGGGGGTACTAACTAACAGCTGAGTCCTCTCCGAACCGCAGGAGATAGTTGCCCATCATACGGCTCACCAACTTCACTTGCCTCTAAGGGGGGGCTCGCTCCGGGCAGGTTCGGATCACTTACTATACACGGCCCTACGAAGGGGTTAGGAGCGTTTTCAAGATGATTCTTTCTTTGTCGAGACGAAAAAGGAACCCATCTTTTCGATTGAAAAATGTGAGTCTGTTTTGCCCACTTTATCCATCCCCCTCTATAAAAATGATAAAAAAGGCATTTTAAATGCTTCTTATTCCCGTGTTTGATCTTATCCATCTCTGCCCCGCTTCCATGTGGGCAGAGACCCCTGTAGAGAATGAAGAGGAGCCAAGGATCTTACTCTCAAGAGTGCTTCGATAGGCTCCACTCTCTCCCCTGAATAAGTCAGGCTCCGTTAGCCTGGGCTGAGATGGGGATAACGAGTCGACGATTGAAGCCCCCAACGTTCTGCCAGACACTGGACAGGGGTAAGCTCTGTAAATGTGTAGAGCCAAGTGTAGTGTGGTGTAGTAGTAGGCACTTCTAGGCCCCTTCCCGGCTACTGGATCACTCCAGTGCTTCGGGTACTACGGACCCTCTGCCATCCATTGCAGCAGAGCCGTTTCATGAGCGGGGGGGCTAAGCGCAGTTCTTTGAATCAAAGGTTTCATGAAATCAAAATCGATTCTTTTTTAGATATCTGGATAGATGGATGGATCTATCTTTCTATTCAGATATCTTTTGCAATCAGCCCCAAATCCTTGATTTGGCCAGGAAACAAAGCACTGCTTTGGGCCCAGGAAGCGAAGCTGCTTCTCCTCCACACTTCTTTATTTCTCCGTGCCCCTTCCGCCTTCGCGCGCCATTGGCGCTTTGCTCTCCTCTTATTTCTTCATTGGAGGGTTCGGATGGACTTCGCCGTTCTTTCCCAACGAAAATGGAAAGGGCTGTATCACATCGAGATGTCGATTCGTTTTCCGCCCCAAATGAGATGGGGAATTAGTCACCTCTGTCCCTTCATCTTTATGAAAGGAATCGAGGCCCGGCTCGCGTCGTTCCAACAACCGACGGGGAGCACCCCAGTATACGATCGCGCGCAGTAACTGGGAGTCCTATTACACCTAAGGCCAACTTCCATTCACCAAACCCAGGTTCATCTCGTGTAGTGATTGTGGACTCGTACAAGGATATGGAGTCGACGGTTGATGTATCAGACTCGACCCTGTCTTTCGTAGCATGCATTCCCATCTGTGTTGCAACTGATTCGGTAAGCTACGTGTCCGGTGCACGGAAAACAGCCTTCGGTCTCCCAACCTTACTCATGGCAACCTTCCGGCCGCCCAACGACCTATAACGCTAGTCACTACTCCCACTGGGGCTAGGAAGTAAGCCCCACAACCCAAAGCGGCGAAGAACAAATAGAATTTGCTACAAAAGCCGGCTAACGGGGGTATTCCTGCGTATGAGAACATTGTAATGGAGAAGGTCATAGCCAAAATAGGATTCGTTTTGGCTAGAGCGCCCAAATCCGCTATATATTTGACACGGGTTTGCCGTAATGCTGGAACTATGGCGAATGCATCTATCGTCATTGATGCATAAATAAATATACCAATTAGTAGTGATTGAATTCCTTCTATGGTTCCACATGAGAAACCAGTACGAATATAACCTACATGTCCAATCGAACTATGAGCTAGAGGTCTTTTTACTTTCGTTTGGGCCATGGCGGCCAGTGCTCCTAAGATCATAGAAGCAATGCTGCAGAAAAAGAAGATTTGTTGTAATGTACCCCCATAGGAAGCAACAATAGAAACACGTGACATATTTGCAGAAATAGAGATTTTAGGCGCAATAGAAAGGAATGCTGTCACCGGGGTGGGTGAACCCTCATAGATATCAGGTGCCCACATATATAGAGTCAAAAGAGAGATTGAGTCCGAGGGAGAGGGGGGTTTTCTTGGGGCTCGAGAGATTGAATAGATAGGGCCCCACAAGTTGGTTAATTCGCCGCTGGGGAATTCACACAAAAGGGAAGGACTTATTCTCAACGAAAAAAGTGCTCTCTGAACCGAACGTGAAAGTTGTTTTCCATCAGACGGCTGTTCACGTAACTCCACTCTCGGCTTGGATTATATATCCATTTGGTCCGCTCTCGGCCATTCCACACGCTGCCTAGCAGAGACGTGGTTATCTGAAGTGGATTCTCTCTTTTCTTTGGGTGTAGTCGGACATTCCACTTTGTTAAGTTCTTTTCTTTTCTTTTGTATTGTAGTAGATGCCGAACCTGCTGCTCAGTGGGCGGGCGCAGCAGCTACATGGACCCCTTTCTTTATGTTGTTGCCAGCGCTTTCCCGGGCCGAGCCGGAATTCTTTATTAGAACGTCGGCAGGCAAAGCCCGAAGGAAGGCTGCTATCCCCTCGGCCTTCTTCCTTTTCGATGAAAAACAAATCAATCTCCGAAAGCGTTTTCCTTACCCTTCCCCCCCTTCGTCGAGCCTTTCCTTTAGTGGTAAGGGATATGCACCTTATCTGAACGTCGGCAGGCATTCCGGAATTCTCCTTTTTGAGCCCCGGGTGAACATAGGCTCAAACATGATTGGGGGGGTCCTAGCTACGCCATGCGTTCAATACAAAAAAAAGCCTCTGGGAAGCAGCAGAGATTACAAAAAGAGGGTGCTTTCCTGTGTTGCACTGAAAAAAGGACAAAGGAGAAGACGCTCTTCGACTTTCTTTCTTCCTCCCGCGCCCGCCTAAGCCCGGCCCGCGTTAGAGGGGAAGATTAGCAAAGCGGAAAAAGACAGAGGGAGGGGGAGCTGCATCTTATTCTCTTCGCGTTCAGGATCGGAGAAGCATTCGGAAGGGGCTAGGCCTTCATTTCGTTGGCAGAAGCAGAAACGATCCAATCCATTCGGGGAACCCAAAAACGAACTCTGTTTACTTTTTTCATAGATAGATGATATATATAGGAATAATATATACATCCCTTTACTGTATATGTCTATGTATCTTTTAATCTCCCGATTCTCTTTTTTTTTTAGTTCGCACTGCTCTTTCTCTCTAAATTGCATCAAAGAAAATAGAGAGAGAGAGCAGATGGATCCTATCCCCTATAACGAACACTCATTCCTATCTATTGATAGAAAGATCTTCGTCACGGACTTTGCCTTAGACTGACGGAACAAAGCTAAGAAGTAGGCTGAATGGAAAAAGGAAAGGGACAAGGGCGGTCGTCGCTTGGCGCGAAGGCTGCTGGTTCGGTACGGTACTAAAGGTCCTCGGACTTCCAGGCGGTTTTTCTTTTGGGCTGCTGTGAACCCTTGGATCTCGCCAATACAGCCTCCTATGGTTTTCGTTACCGAGATATCTTTTCTTTTTTCCCAGGGATTTTTTGGGTAATCAGCTCCCATGCTGCAAACAGTCAAATCTGAACCTTGCCGCTCTTCTTTCCTCGTGGGCAGGAAGCACACCAGCTGCGTGCGTTGCGTGATTCCACTGTGTTTTTTGCACTTGACTGGGCGGACAGTTGACCGGAAGATAACTTCGATTCGCCCGGCCAGCAGGCGGGCGGCGTGCTTATCTTGTGTGACAACACTACAGAGCGAGTAGCTCTTCTAGTCGGGCAGCTGTGTGACAACACTCCAGAGAAAGCGGCGCTTTTGTGTAACATGCTATGGTCTCAACGCCCTTACGAGGTAGTGATGAGTTTCACGCGCTCTAAGCCCGGCCCGCGCGCAGTTAGGAGGATTGGCCGCTATCTGAGCGGTACCACCCATCCTACCCTACTACCTATAGGGGGCCGTCCGTCCTACAGCCGCCCGAAAAGGAACTGCAGTAATCTTGAATAGGGATCCTACAGCGATAAAAAGAATCCCCATAAAAATACCACTAGATCGAGCACCAGTGATTTCGTATCCGGTCAAAATCTTGGCTAATTGATCGAAGTGGGTAGCTCCAGTAGACCCATAGATCATGGAACAAATAGGGTGGGTAGGCCCAACCACCACACTACACGTATAGACGCGAACCCCCCTCCTTACCGTACGTGCGACTCTCACCGCATACGGCTCGCACAAAGACTCAAAAATCCATCCCGAGCTTTTTATTCCACCTCTCCTCTCCAATCCTCGATCAAACCTCTACTTCAATGAACCACGTCGCGTTCTTTATCTTTCTCACTCGTCGTTTCGTTGGTCTTTTATTGGTCATTGATTGTTTAGTCTCGTGGAAGCAACCGATGCTTTGGTCATTCGACTCCTTGATGCCAGTCTGTGCTTGCTGTCATGCTGGCAAAAGCGGGGGTTTCGGCCGGTTTTACCTACTATTGGATTTGAACCAATGACTCTCGCCGTATGAAAGCGATACTCTAACCGCTGAGTCAAGTAGGTCAAGCTGAGTCAAGTCAGAGAAAATAGAAAAAAAGAGAAAGCCAACCAAAGCGCAACCAGAGTTCCCCGCGGGGTGGAGCGCTAAGAAAGAGAAAGCGTTATCGCTATACGAAATGAAGCAGCGGCTAGCACGCTAAGATAAACCACTTGGTTTAGGCTCCTGCTTAGTGGCGTGTGATTTCAACACTATTCCAGAGGTATATGACAAAAATGGTGGGAGAGACCTCTATGTTCCTCAGCTTAAATCATTCTAAGATTGTTTACAATTCTGTCATCTATTTGACATGAGGGCTAGAGGGTGGTCTTGGAGCAAGAAAAGTGTTGAGTCCAGGCGCATTATGGTACGACTGAGACTGAGTTGGGCAGGAGCAAGCGGTTGGATTGGCCTGACTCTTCAAGACCAAAGATACTCGGCTTCCTCTTCATCAAGTCACGAAATTCGACCCAAAGATTAGTTAGCTGCACCAAAACTAGAGTAGGGCCAAGCAAAGCCTAGGATGAATCTCTCTTCTAGTCTAGCTTCCGCTTACACTGAAGCTTCCACTCCCATATGGGCAAGAAGAGCTCCTTCTCTTTTTGCCAAAGCAAAGACTCGCCTTTCTTCTTTTCTGGCGGGATATGAAGACGGAAGCATGAGGACTGAGATGAATAGCCCATCCTTTAGTGAGCTGCTGAAAGACGTGCTGTTAGCCAACGCGAGTCATCAGTATGCAGGGAATAGGGTAGGTTAGCATATATAAAGGACGTGAGATTGAAGCAAGAAAATCTCTTCCTTCCCCTTCCTATGCAAGCCTGATTAGCTAATGGAGACAGAACGGAGTCATTTTCCCTATACTATAGAGCGATAGACAGAACCAAGGCGAATCTCTCTGTTAGGCATGATGACTACGTCATGTTTTCTTTTGCTGGAAAGCATCCACTCGGCCTTCTTCCCCAGTCTACCACTGATGGCAGACTAATCCCTCAATATGAAAACAATATCGAAGCGAGGACAGAGTCTTTGATCTCTGTTTTCGAACCTTTTGCTCAACCGTGAAAGGCTTTGACCATTCCCAAGAAAAAAAAAGCAAAATCTATCATCCAATTTGATCTCTAAGATAGACAAAGTCTGGTTCACCAAAGAGCCTTATCCTACGTCACTGCCTCGTCAACCTGACTTCCATCTCCTGACATCGGTACTTGTTTTCTAGTTTGCCCAGGAAAAGTGGAATTGAAACCTGCCGCACGCGTTCAATAGTATGCGCAGCTGCTGGTCTTTCACTTGGAATGGAACAGGTATATCTCTTTGGCCCGGGGAATCCCAAACAAAATGTCGTCGGCGTATCGCGCATAGTAGATCCTGAGTGACCATTAGCAGCCAGCCAGTGCCATACCAACTCTGCCTCACCAGCCAGCGAGCGTAAGAATGGAGCGAGCGAGCCTGCAACTATGTAGCGAGCCTATTTTAAACGATGCCAGACATTGCAATGAAAGAAAAAAACTTTCCTGTCTGTGTTATAGCTAGGACTTGGATGTTCCGGAATCCTCTTGCCGAGCTGGAACGACCCATCTCCTATTTCTGCTTCCAACGCCTACACGTTGAGTCTCAGTTACTCGAGAAAGACTTATTCATAGTGGAGATAGTCAACCTCCACCAGCAAGCAGCACCGGAGTGAATCCTTTCGATCTTTTTTGAGAGGGTAATGAAAAAGGAGAAAAAAAAACGCTGAGAGACACATTGCAAAAAGAATCGCTTATTTCAATGTTGTAAACTAGTGAGTGGTACAGGAGTTATGTGGTCAGTAACCCTCATCCTAATAGGGACACCTTGATTAGTGAGGTCAAGAATAGGTTTCTGTGCATCCAAATCTGTAACCCAGTTGATGAATTAAGAAAATGACATCAGGTTGGATCTGTAAGGGAGTATATGAGCCAGTTTGAAAAAGTAAAGGCCGGACTGGACTGATCTTGGAAAACCCTAATCTTACTGAGAAGTTTTTCTTTTCCTCTTTTCTAAGTGGTTTAAAGGAGGAAGTGAAGTATATGGTCACTGCTCAACACCCTACCCTAATAGTGTGAACAAGGCTTATGAACATGCTATGCACTATGAGTTAGCACTTGAGTCAGCCAGTAAGAAATCTAGAGTGGTACCTAGGTGCAGAATTCCGAAAGAGAGAGCGCGGCTCACTTCAAACTACCGCTTTCTTTCTACTTATGAGATTTGCACTAGAAAGACAGAAGTGGAAAGAGACAGAGAGGAGACTAGTAAAGCCAATTTCACCTAAAAAGCGGAAAATGACACTAACTTCTACTGTGGGCAAGTCATCATTTCCAGAATGGATTCAGTCGTAGAATGCTGAAGTAGAGCAGTACCAAGGTTCGGTTTTGGGACAGACAGAAAGTTGGATAAGAGGATCGTTCTTAGCCCCAGCTACGAGAGAATAATATGCATCTTCCGTCATTTCATTAGACGTTCTTGTTGGATTTGAACGCGCATCGGATTACTTACCTTCTACAACCTTCTCTCTTTGAATTCATCTCTCAAAATAGAAAAGCTTCTTTCTTCTGGATTCAGTGTTCAGATTAGCTTCCTTCTGAAAGCAAGTATACCGAGCATTCATTCGATGACATCTAGGTCCTAAATCCAAAACCTTAAACACTAGATCACCGGCATACCTAGCGTAAAAGAAGAGTTGCTGCCCATTTGCATGTTCCATTGCTTTTTCAAGAGCTAGGTCTAATGGAAAAAAATTCATTAATAATGGTGAAAAGGGCTCCCTCACACTCATCTGCCTTTCCCTTCTTCTACCCGCACCGCAATCAATGTTTAGGAATTTTCCCGGCTCCCACTTTTCCACTTCTTCAGTCGGCTCACTCATTTTCTTTTCCTTCTGCTTGGCTTCGGGGGTCTAACGGTTTACCTTTTCGCCTTCTCTTGGTTCGTCCCATGGATCCTCTTATATCACCTCTTCCTTCTCAACTGCTGCCACATGCCCCTTCTTCCCCTTCAGAGACATCAAATAACATTCCCTCGCCATTTTATGGTGACCGGACTCTACTCCCACTCCTGCTTCCGTTGGGATCAATTTCATCATCAGATGGGATGTAGATACTACCGCCCCTATCGCATTCAACGTTCCTCGTCCCAGAATCGCATTATACGCCGAAGGAGCGTCAACTACCAGAAAGTCTATCATTGCCGAAGACCGGGCCGAACTCGACCCTTAGGGGAATTTTGCCTAACGGTTGCAGAGTATCTCCAGTGAATCCCACTAGGGGTGTTCGTACCTGACCTAGATGACGCAGCTCTAGGTTCATTTGATCGAATGCTCGTTTGTATAATATATCCGCCGAACTCCCTGTATCAACCAAAACACGTTTGACTCTGTTTCCTCCTATTTTCAGGACAAGAACTATCGCATCATCATGAGGTCGCTGTATGCCCTCAGAATCTTGATCCGAAAAGCTGATCACGCTACCTTCCCTTGGCCTTTTCTTGTCGACCTGAAGGATGATCGGGAACTTCATTTTGGTGCTATACTGTCGCCGTCCTTTGTTCGTGTCCCCTCCCGACGCTATCCCCCAGCGATTACGTGAATTATAGGGGGGCTCTATGGATATTGTTCGTCTCCTTTCCTTCCCTTACCTTATTATTCGGCCTACCTTGTCCCGGGGTCCCTATTTCCACTGCGGGGGTCCTTCAGGCCTCTTTCATCCAGCCTTCCTGTTCCCTTGCCATTCACATACTTTTTTATGAACTGATATAACTTCCCCAGCCGGGCTCTTCTTTCGAGCTCATCTTTGAGTTGCAAGCACTCTATTTGGGTTGGGTGTGACCCGGACTTTCTTTATATTCACAATACTTGCTCGCTTCTCTTATTTCATGCACTTCCAACGGCCTCGGTCGTCGAAGATCAAAGTCGCTTCTATGCTGAATTCTTCTCCAAATTGAATCCCGGTTGAATTCGGTGTATGCGGGAAATCGTCGCCGATACTCTGTGGGGCTATCCGGTTTGCTCGCTCCGCCCTTTCACTTACTTCGAAGGGGATCGCAGACTACTTTCTTTGGGGCTATGCTAACTCATAGCAGCACCTATCACTAGAAACTCTTTCATTCCTCACTAGCAGTTCTTTGGAACTAGTTCCGTAGTACCTGTAAGAGCAGAACACTTCCCTCCACTCATACTCTTTACCTGTGGGGCTGTATGGTACTTTAGCTGGACTTTACACCAGCTCTATTCACTGATAGCGTTACTGGCTCTTTTCCAGCATTTCTGGAAAGCAGCTCGCACTCACCGCTGCGCGCCTAGTTAGGCTTAAAAATAATAGGAACAAAGATCTTCCGCAATCAATGTTGTACTCAAATCCTCTCTGGCCGGAGAGGGGGATCTCTTAAGCAGAGTATTCCGAGTCTAGGGCTAGTGGAAGCGTTGAAGAGGGATATCGTTTTCAAAGAAGGCATGGGGCCCTTTCGTCTTTGTAGAGACTTTCACAATATACCAAGTGGATAATACCATCCAAGAGAGAAGGCCCATAAAAAGAAGCAGGCAACAAAACATCTTGATTTATAGGAATCAACGACCTCGCCACTGCAAAGGAGGAAGTCGAATGATTTGGATTCGGACAGGCTGTCTCGACAGTAAGAAATCGACATCATCATCTGTCTTTCATGATGGTGAGAGGCAAGATTTCGTGGTAAAGCACAAACCAAGCATAAGTGGATAGCAACTTATACTATGGAGGCAGAGTCTCCTCCCCTCATTTCGCAGCTTCTTTGCTCTGATCCTGATCTCTCTTTCGAAATTGCTACATGATTTGTGAAAAGTGAACAAATAGGTCAGCCACATAAAGAAGAATATGGGTGGTGTAAGCTTTCCCGCCTGATCTTTACCTAAAAAAATGGAAGTAGCTCGATTCCAGTATCAAGGAAAATGGGTTGTATAAATAGAATGAGAAAAAGTTAAACACTAGGAAAAAAGATTCTTTTTAGTAATACTTTATAAGCATGGAAGACCCTAGCAACGTTAGGTATTACTAAAGATGAAGATCGAAGTCCATCCAAGTCTAGAAGTAAGCCCGAGACAAGTGAACAAAGGCTGGCGTAAGCACAAGGGCGAGCTGAAGAAAGCTTTTGAATTGAAGAAATTGGTTCTGACGTCGAAGATAGGCTAGCTAGGACTGAAGCTTTGAAGCGGATTGGTACTGCTTTTCCTTTGGGCTCAGGCATGGTTGACAAGCGGGACTTTCCCTTTTTTTTTCCCTTCGGAACTGGAACTACTGCTGGAGCATCCAATTCGTCAGTTACTGGCATGTCTGTGCTGTGGTGAAAGCACCTTTTTTCAAAGCAAAGGCGCGATTAAATAATGGGCAAATCGGGAGTTTGCAAGCTACGAACTTGTGGTAGTGTAGAAGAAGGTCCGGCATATCGAGGAATAGGAGCCACACCAACCATGAATGGTCGAATCGTCGAGTAGTAAGTAGTAGGGGAAGTTAATCTTCTTCTTTTTTCGAAGCTGTCGGTTCATCCTAGTTTTTGGTGAGTACTTCAATATCTTTACCATCCTTTCCCTTCGCCAGTCTTAGTTCTTAGAAAATCAAGTAAACCACTGCCCAGGATTTCTTTCTGGGGCTCGCCCCATCCTATAATGTTTCACACACCAGAAAAAACCAGAACGAAGCAAGCTTCATGCGTGGTACCAGATAGATGTCATCAAAGACAGATCACTGATTCGGAGACTACCTAATAGTATGATCTATATCATCCAGGTGGAGTATGCATGAAAGAGTCAGATGCTTCTTCTATTCTTTCCTCCTCGCCTTGTGCCAAATAGCGAATCGAATATAGAAGAAAAGTTCTTCTGCTTCCTGCTCAACAACTTAATAATAAGGAAATATCTATATACGCAACATAAGCTCCTTCGTACCCAACAACTTAATATAGGAGAAATCCAAAGTCCTAGTTTGAAACATCAAGAAAATGCATATTCTTTCTATACCAGTGGACAAGAAGAGATGGAATGTTCCATTCCTGGACGTAAGACCGTGCTGTAGTAAGCTTTCTTTTGCTCAGGAAAGTGGGTCATTTCAGATACCACAGTTTGGAGAATAATAAGAATTCTCATAGGCAAAGAAGTAAGTCAGCACTAGTCAAGTAGGAAAAAAACAAGTAGGAATAGCTAGAAGTACTTACTATAGCTATAGTAGTTGGCATGTCAAGCTCTATACATAATAGGTCTTTTCATAGCTTCGAAGGGTCACAAGTTTACTTTCAAAAGGAATAGAAAGACGGGATGGCAAGTATAGGTAATTATAGTCAAGAAAGTAGAAGTAAAAACCTACAAGAAGCAATGGTATTTCAGGTTGGATATATGCAAGAAAACAACTAGTAGAAATGCTAGGGTATATGGAAGGTAGACAAGATATGCCTATTTCAAAGTTACTAGGTAAAGTAATGTAAGGGATAAGTAAAGTAAGAAGAGAAAGATAGTCAAAGTTGACATCTTGAAATCGACTCGCATGGGCCAAGTAAGTGCTTATAAAAGGAGGCTAAAGCATAAAACAATAATGAAAACTATAGGCATGTTGGATCATCTATAGTCCTAGAACATGTAGGACCTGGAAAATGAATCCGAGCGAGCGACAATGCCCTTATAAGGAAGCCTCTCTTTTTAGACTAGTCAACCTATGCACGCCTTTTCCAATATGCTAGAGCAGGCGATTGTTCAAGGGTAAGTTACTTCCTCCTTTATGCAGATGAAATACTTGCTTAAGCGTGAGGCTTAGCAAAAGTGCTTTGACACAGTAGGAAAGGTCAGTACTTATCTTTGAAGAAAGACCTAGGCCTTATGATCGATCCTATGGTAAGATGTTTTCCCTTACTTAATTAATAAGCAGCCATAGTCCGTGCTAGGAAGACTTTCATTATAAGAATTCTAGCAGTCGGACTTTGAAACAGAAAAAGCCTTAGGAATGGAAACCCTAGGCCCAGCCTGACAAGGCTAGAGAGAAAAAGCAATAGCAAGAGATCAGCGAACGAAGCGGAGAATGATCACAATTAGGTCGATCCTACCATAGCCGAGTCTACATCCAGGACCTGACACGATGAAAAATAAGATTCTTTCTAAAAGAGCTAAGAAAAGGAGTACGAGGACTAGCTCAACGTATACCCGCACGAAAGACTTGAAAGAGCTCACGCGTATTATGCCTACCTTGGCTACTGGTGAAGATGGAGTCGTAAATTCACTTAACCAAAGCCATACCTGATTGCCTACGAAGGTCTTAAGTCTCCGCATGCCCAACACCTACCCCTACCTCTATCCTTAACAAGGTCGGGATATCCACGCAGAATACTAATAAAATAAATAGATTAATGATTTGGATGGCAAGGCGGATGTACTAGTCAAGATATATCTGTCCTTCTTTTCCATCTTAAAAATAAGACTTCTGGCGAAAAGAGTGGAGTTGACTACCCTTGCTTAATAACTAGTTGCAGGCATGGCTTATTAGGTTTCTGAAAAGAAATTAAATTGAGTTACCAAAGAAAATAGACGGCACAAAACGGGCGTAGCGATAGAAAGAGGGCTAATTCGACTCCTGTCCGATCAGAAGAGTTTCTTTTCCCCCACCATAAACAGAGTTGATCTACCATCTATACCCTCTCTACCACCAGTCCTACCTGACAGACGGTTTATTCCCACTTTCCTCCCTCCATCCCCGTACTCTTCGGGTGGACGGTATCCTAACCTTGCTTCTGGACGGTCTGCTTTCTCAATCAATCCGGTTTCTTCTTCCGCTCGGTACTCATCTACCCTACCCCTCGCAGGAGCTCGGCCGTCTGTACCACCAAGAAATCAAAGGAAAGATGAATTTTTGCCATCTTGTCCACGAGAAAGCTAGAACAGACTTGTTTTGTTGGTACCAGCTAGATAGAAAGAAAGGACAGACTCGCTAACGCTCACACATCGTTAAGGTTTTGCTCTTTTACGCCCACCAGAGTCATGTTTTCTTCGCCCTCTCCGACCAACCAATAGTTGCTCCACCACTCTTCCCCAAGTCCGTACTAACTGGACTCGCTTCTATTCTCGATTGGATATAGATGGGGAATCTCTATAGATCGTCTTTTTCGACAACCTCTCTAAAACGCATACGATAAAATTGCACTTCACGGCACGGCCAAAAAAAGAAAGAGCTTCGCTCGGTTGGCCCTCCTAGGCTTCCGCCTACTTTCTCTTCTCTTAAGTCTACAACAAGTGGGAGAGGCAGGATTCGAACCTACGTAGAAAACCTTCAACAGATTTACAGTCTGTCGCTTTTGACCGCTCGGCCACTCTCCCCTTCCCTGGGATACGCCCTCCTCAAACAAAGGGTTCCTGAATAAGAAGGATGGCGGCCTTCGTTCTTATTCTTAAGTTAAGTTAAGAAGAGCAGATGGAACTATTAGATTTGCTAGCGTTCCGGGAGAATAAATAAGGTCATTTAGTAAGTTCATAACAATTTATGTAAAGCAAGGGGCAAAGCTTCTACGACAGCTTCCCCCTCATTGCCATCGTCGGCCTTCCCCAGCTCCCCTCCTTCGTCTGGCTAAGCTAAGCATCTTTCGGCGGAGGAAAGGAGGCGACTAGTCGCTTCTGGCGAAGCTGCGAGTTCATGAGCAAGTGAATGAACGAGCTGCGAGTGAAGTGCAACAGTCGTAAGTAAGGCTCGCCATGTTCCTAAAAGGAGTGACCATCTTTTCTTCCCTTCTACTGACACTGAGCGAGCAGCAAGCATAGGCAATAGTTTCCGTAGCGTAGGGGTGGGGCGCAAGCAAGCGTTTTCAGGCTCCGCTAGCTAGCGTACTCTTCTGCTATCAATGAAACCAAAAGAAAAAACCTGTGCCCTTTCGTATAGATCGAGACGCAGTACTTTTTCTTGACTTCTTCCATACTAGGAAGAATGGAAGGAAATCCTTCGATAACACTTCTTCTTCCTTATTTGAAGAAATGATATGATATCCGACTCTTTCATTTTTAAAAAGTTCTTCTTCTTATCTTAAGTCTTAAGATTAAGAAGCAAATAGCATTTCCTATTGATTTGTCCCCTCCCCTGGACTAGACCTATGTAGATTCGGAATTATCCGTCGCTACGCTGTTCCCAAGGACTAGCAAAATCAAAATAGCGAAATTCTTGGGTCATCTCAATGGGTTCAGAAACCACACGTTTCTCTGGATCATCATAGCGTACTTCCACATATCCACTCAGAGGAAAGTCTTTTCGTAATGGATGACCCTCGAAACCATAATCAGTTGATATACGGCGTAAATCCGGATGATTGATGGAAGAAACACCAGACATATCCCATACTTCTCGCTCCCACCGGCCGGCTGATGGAAATGGACTGACTACCGGAGATATTCGTGTTACTTCGTCCGCACTTGTTTGTACACGAATGCGTGAGTTATACCGAGTACTCAGTAAATTATGGACAACTTCAAATCTGCGTTTTCGAGAGGGATGATCCACTCCGCAAATATCGATCGAAACTTGAACCCTTGTATAGGTATGCCATTTTAGAAAGCACAACAATGGAAATGGGTAGTCAGTATTGGTATAAGATCTATTCCCATGTTCCGATCTTTTCATTTTATGTACCCATTTCTTGGGTAAAATCTCCCAACTATATTTGAAAATGGATTGGTTATCCATAAATGAAAATAAAGAAAGCTTGATTTTTGTTCCGCTTCTTGCTCTAAGCAGAAAGACTTGTCGGAAATCGCCGGTTGGGTTGGTCCGACCAAGAAAGGCATGGGAGTGGAGAGGCGGAAGTGAAAGACTGGCTACCAATAAAGATCCCTCACTGCACACTTTCTATAGTTCTGTATCCAGGATCGGCTGCATGCTCTAGTGTTGAATCGGGTATAGAACCCAGGATGCTTGGTTACAATTCCGAATCCGCTAAACCATGTTTGTTTTCTTTTTTTTCTCGACTGGCTTTCTTTGCCCATGGGTAATGAGTTTCGATGTATTGGGCTGGGCGTTTCCGTTTAGAAATAGAAGCTTTTTCGTGCTTGCTTGCGAATGGCCTGAATGGAATGAATATTAAGATAAATAAAAGACAAAAAATAAACCATTGAGAAAGTTATTCATTCTTATATTAATTTCCTATACTTGACCGAACAACTTCCAATTCCGTTATTTCAACTACACCAAATGAATTGGTCAAGACTCTCCTGTTTATGGCCCCTTCTATTCTATTAGTTTCAGATCGTGCGGGGAAAACGGGGTTCGAACCCGCGACTTCTGGCGTGACAGACCAGCACTCTACCCAACTGAGCTAACTTGCTGTTTTTCCAGTCTTCGAGCAATGATGTGAGACATACCTGTTTCCCTTACTAGAGCCGAGCGGTTGCCAGGCCCGCGTCCTTCCCCAATTGGCAGGCACGATTGCAGTCCCATAAGGTCCTTGACCCCTACCTTTTCTGAGATTCATGGAATCATCACATCACTATATTTATTAATTACGCATTTCTCGCTTCCACAAGGACGAAAAAATAGGACGATTACGGAACTTTTTCTGTCAATTGCTAAAAACAGCAGTTCTAGAAGGGACATAGCCAACCGCATAAACTCTGGTTTGAATGCCCACAGAGCTACAGGAGGGAGAACCATTCAACGAGAAATGACGATCAACATGGCATATCAGTAACCGTCGTTGAATCAGTAAGCGGTTCTAGTGCTTGAGTACTAATGAGGGAAAGGGATACATAGCCTTTAATGACAAAGATAGAGAAGTTCCACAGCAAGTTCAAGAAGAGATGGCTGAGCCATACATAGATTCTATATTTCCATCGCCTAGGAGTTAAGTTCTTAGCGGCCAAACCACTCCCTTTTGTGCTCTTTCGCCCAGATAGATATCAATATCTATCTCAATCCGCATAGGCGAATGCTAAAAGACAAGCATAGGCAGAAGCAGAAAGAACAGATTTACCCTATCCCAGAATCAGATCTCTAGGTTTACCAAATCCTGATCAACCAAATGTCTTGTGAAAGAGGGCTTTAAGTCAGGTCTGGAATCTTTCGAACAGAAAGAGGTGGCTGATCCCTCCGCATCAGAATAGGCATACGAGTCTGCTTTAACCAACAGGGGTGTGTATTTCCTACTTTCCTGGTAAGATAGAGCGAAGACAAGCTTGCCTTCATCTGTGTGGAGCAAAGTAAAAAAGTGGATAAGATTGCCAATCTCAAAGAAAAACGAGGAGGAAGGGCAAAGCCAAATGATGATGGAAACCCACAGCTTGCTCAATCATATAAGTAGTAGCTTCTTCCTTGTCTTCTTTTCCTGTGAACTTAACATCACCACTACCAATAGGAAAAGATATTAGACATTTAGCAAAGTCCCGCTCGTGAAAGTGTAGTATTCCTGCACGATAGATGCGCCCTCTAAAATAAATCAATGCTGGAAAGTAAATATCATACCCAACATATGCACGTGCCAATGCTAACAAGCCTTGTTCATATCTAGCGCGTTGAATGCGCTTCACAATCACTCGATACATATAAGATAAGAATACCTAAATTTACCTTTAAATCTATCAGAGTTTAGCTCATTTTTAAGAGCCAGCCTCACTACAGAAAGAAAGCAGCAATGCCCTCCCGAAGGAAAACGTTTGGATTAGAGCTCGACACGAAGCAAAATGTAGATGATCTCCGCAAATGGGCGAGGTAGGAGGACGTGGACGTGGTTGGATGTTATTTGACACGAGGCCTTGTGCAAAAGACGAGTACTTCAGAGTCCACCAGGAAAAGGATATTGGTTCGCATCTCTATATTGATCCGCGGCGCTTCTATTTCTATTTCTATGAAGTAGTTTTCCTTGTCTCCGATTTCAAAGCTGAATGGATGACTGAATCTGTCGAAGCATCATTCGATATTTGCGGATTAGCGTAATGCTATGAGGAGTTAGAGTCTTCCGCGGGAAAGACATTTCTTGAAGATCTTTTAGCTCTACTTTTTAGAGAACTAGTATTCCTTACATAAGATCTCGGAAGAGCCGATGTTTCCTTCCGCTTTTCTTCCCGGTAAATAGGAATTCTATATCCTCTAGCTCTTCGTGACCTGTTGTGTCTGCCCTCGACTTAGCCTAGCCGTCTTAGAATAGAAAGGTTTCTAACCGTTGAAAAAAGGATACTTCTAAACGTTAAGGGGCGCTCAACCTTCCACTCAAATCCTTTTTGGAGTGAGCTGTGCGATGAACCTGCTGATATACTCTATCCTTCCCAGGAATCCTCTTCTTTCCTTTCTTTTCGGATCAATGAGACAAATCTTTGAGGTAGTTCAAGCTGTCGTTAGGGTCTTTGGCAAAGGAATGGAAATGGGACCCCCTCGACTTCTAAGCGAGTCAATCCTAGTAGAGAGAGGAAGACCTTTAAAAAGGAAAGTAGGAACGATTCTGAAGCGGTACTCAGGAAAGTAGTAGCCGTGTAAGTCAGTCACTGGTTAAAAGCAAGCAATTAGTTAGCAATCAAGCTCTTCCGCAGCGCGCCTTGTCTACGATTAAGAATGTCATGCCTAACCCACCCTTATCCACTAATAAAGGCAACTCTAGCTTCTGGCACAACTGGACTTATGAAACCGATCATGCTGGACAATAAAATACTTCTTCCCTCATACTTATCTACTTCGCTTAGGCAAAAGATTTCAAAAGTCTGTATCTGTCTACATGTGCCTCCGTCTATGTTACCCCTTCCCCGGAAAGGTGATTATACGTATAGTATAAAAAACTAGAATAAAAAATAAAAAAGAAAGAAGAGAAAGGGCAGTAGAATTTCTGACTACGTCAAAGGCTCGTTTCACTCTAATTTAAAGGCTGTAACTCCTACTTATTTATATTAATTAAAGCTTGCCCATGGCTGCTTTCTTCCCATTCTTTCTTCTTTCCACTAATCTAATGGTTTCATTCTCCCATCGAGAGGTTATGATACTAGCAAGAGTCCTATTCTTCTCCTCTCGATCCTACCTTGGGTTATGTTTGACAGGGATGGTCAGTGAACTTCTACTGGTTTCAAAGGAGGATAGAGATCCATTGGGGAAGGCTCGAAAGGTTATTCGATATCAACCCTCGACGCGCCGCAGCCACTATTTTGACTCCTTTTATGCAATTATGAACGAAACTTTCTCGATTCCAATGCAACTTATCCTTTTGGAGTTGACGTAACAAACTACGCGAGCCTCCCGATGAAGCCAACAGAAATCCTATCCGAATACTAAAAATAAAAGGCAATTTCATTATGGTGGTATACCAGCCGCCAGTTCTGGAACTTCCAGTTCCAATCGGAGCATATAGATCCGTCAATGGATTTGTATGTATAGCCACTTCAGTCGTGCTCCTCGTTTCTCGCGACCAGTAGTATCTTCTTTCTGGGAACATGCTAAACCAGAAATTCTTATGTTCGTGATTCTTCATCAGAAAATCTTCCAGTTTTCCATTCTCATATGAGGCAGGAAAGTTTATGGGCAACAGGTCGGCACGAAGTGATTCATCATGTTCAAACATGAACCTTTCGCTCGTTGGGGACGGTTTATAAATCATAAAATTCCCACAAATGGAATGAGAAGTGGGTCCATGTAAATGATCGAGACCTCGCAAACAACAACGTTCCTTCCCCATATGGAGTTCGGGACCCAAAGGCAATCGTTGAGTGAACTGTATCTTATTCGTATTAGTTGACCTAAGCTGCACCATTATTGCAGGGGTGGGGCTCGGCCTCCGAACCGTACGTGGGACGAGTTTCTGCCTCATACAGCTCGGGCCGAAGACCGGGGAAGTTGAGGAGAGATGGGGAGACCCAACTGCTGCCGGTCGGGACGGACAGGAAAGGGGGCGGGGATAAGCTTGTGAAGAAGCAAGCTTATTGCCCCACCCCCAAAAAACAAACCAAGAAAACGTATGCGCTTTAGCAACAAAGCGCTCATCCCTTGCTTGTTGCTTCGCGTTTCCATCCCAGTCCATTCCGGGATAGGCGGCTAATATAATATGTGCAGTAGTCGTCGTCTGACCAATCGGCTCGGACACCAGACCGCTTGTGCCCGCCCATTCTGTCTCGCACTAAATGGAATGGCTCTCTTATCTTAGTTACGCTGTGCCCCGACCCGAGTCCCCACGTCCGCTTTTATCCGCCCGCAACCCGGCCAACACAACATTAGGGCCGTCCCCCCCCCCATTCTATGCTGACCCGGGCCGGGGCTCGCTTTTTGGGAAGCCCGTTCCCACCGCGCTCACGGCCCGGCTGGCCTGCCTGCGGTAGTGGGAATTCTCCCGTTCCCTGGTAAAAAAAGGGTTGGTTGGATGCGGGATCTACTCCACGAGGAGCGGTACGGACGTAGATGATATCATCACGACCTCTCTTTGCGTACCGCTAGGGATGCTTAACGCCACTTCGCCAACTGGCATTACCTGCGCTTTCGTGTCTCTCAGTGTGGTCAGCACTGGGTGTTTCCGAGCTGCGAGGCTTACACCCATTCGCATTAATTCATCCAAAGTTCCTTACCCTTATGCACGAATTTAGGAATAAGCCATCTTCCTATCAAGGTTAAGGAGTCAACTGAGCATCTCAGCGGCGGGATTGAATACCCGGATCGAATCAGAGTTCACGCCGCCCGCCCTGAACAAATAGAATAGGAGGCGTGGGCCACAGGTCGCACATAAGCCATCGGGTCGCACGACAGAAGAACACCCAACATAAAGATGCACACTCCTCCATGTGAAATAGAAAGATTCATCTTCACTTTTTTGTAGTAGTCGTGACCAACAGCCATCAACAGTCGGCTCGTTGGTAAGGCGAGAGCTTCAAGCCCGATTTCAGGTGGCACACCCCCCAAACAAGCACCACTCGACGAGGGGGGGGCGGGGAAAGCTACAGGCCCAAAACCTTCGACCCTTCTTTCTATATGGGGGTGCCCGGGGCACCTCATCTTGTCATTTTGTTGCTCATTCCCCTTAGGCCGAAGTGTTTGGCCTTTACTTCGGAGCGCCCGCTCACGCTTCGCTGACCTATCGCGTGGTAAAGAGAAGAGAGTACGAAAGAATTGTAAACAGAGCAGACCGCAGAAAGATTCTAAATATGACAAGTCCCCCATGGATTCGATAATAAGGAAATGAAGAACGGGAACGAAACGAAATAAAGCATTTCTAGCGGATGAGCTTCTCCCAATTTTGTCTGGTAATAGAATAGGGCGGCTTGCTTTGACCAACACTCCACTTTTTGCTCTGTCCATGGAGCGTATGAATTTCCTTGAATGTAGATAGACCAAAAAAGGGAATAAAGAGATAGGAATAGGAATTATAGTACCATTGGAAGAAGAGGCACCAGTGGGAACATCTCTACTGACGAACCATTTCAATAGTACGGGTGCTGCCGTGCCACGGGGCACGACCATGGAAGTAATGAAAAAGAAGAAGTTCTGTAGTTGGACCATCTGCTCTATCCGTTCGATTTGAGCTTCTCCAGAGAAGATGAGACGCTAAAAATGAAAGTGTTCGCAACGCATACCGAAAAAGGGTACCTATGTTGCCGACCATTAATGACTAGTTCGAAGACCAGGAGCAGGGGCACGTGCCAAGAAAGATTTGTTACTTTCCCTATGGTTTTCGAACGTTTTCAATAAAACCTTCTCGTACTCGTAGAAGTATAGTGTGAAAGCTCTCGGGAGAAGGGAATCGACAACACAACTGGAGCTGCCCTTTCTTTGGTTTAGTAAGAAGCTTCCTCAAGTATGTCGATTTGTAGTACGGTCAGTTCACTCGAATCCACTGACTTCATGCACGGGGACTCGACCATCATTTCTTGTGACGAGCTGTGACTGGGTGCTCTGAAACCTCCTTAAAAGGAGGGGTAAGGTAATTGAAGTAACTAGCCAGTATTAAGATTAGGCATAAGCATAATAAACTGATGCATCCGAAGACGGTGAATCTAGAATAGAGGCCGGGTGGGGAAGCAAAAGATGCAAGAGAGCCTTTTTCCGGGATTGGATTTCACTCATTTAGTGCTTGGGATGCAGACAGGCGTGGAAGATGAACATAAGAGAGCTCCGCCCTTGCCTTGCACCGGTGAACAAAAGAAAGAAAGGAGACAAGGTCGGAACTAAGACGTCAATAGCTTATTTTAAGTGACGTATTCCGCGAGCAAGGATAAAATGAGAGTATGAGCCCACACCCATATAGAAATCAGTCATATGCCTGATAGTCGTTATCTATTCTTTCTCAATGATAGTATTATTACCCGAAAACAATATGTACAGAGGAAGCTAGTTCTGTACTCTAGTTCAGTCCCCAAGGCGCGAGTGAAGCCCTTCTCCAGTATGGTAAAGTGAAACCGCTTCGGAGTTTATGGTTCGAAAGAAAGAGAGAGGAAAGCACTTCTAAAGCGGTGGGCTCTTATTCTTATTCTTATTCTTATAGTAAACAAGAGTTCCGTTAAGCTCTGGGACTCTAGGCAAGATAGCTGTAGTTTTGAAAACGTAAATTGACCGAAGTTTGTCTTTACTTTCCCCTATTCTACGTATACCATCTCCGAGCCTCTCGTTAAATCGAATCAATTGATGAAAGATGCCCGTCCTTGCTAGGCCAGTTAGAAGTTCCTGGGGATGTGATTGACCTAAGAAGCCCGTGTTATCGATAGATGTAAGTTCATAGTTGAAGACAAGGGAGTTTTAGCTTTTTCGTAGATAGTCTGAGTTCGAGCTACTGTAGTCTCCCCCGTTGACCTTCTTTTTTAGATAGAATCCTCAATGAGTGGAAAGGACTCCCAGACTTGCTCCGCAGTACGAGCCCCATACAGAGCCGCGCCCTTGTGATATGATAAGAAGAAAAGGGGCCAGGCCACCCTCTTTTCTTTTCCGCACCAAGCCTTCTTGTAAAATAGGGTGTATAGCTCAGTTGGTAGAGCATTGGGCTTTTAACCTAATGGTCGCAGGTTCAAGTCCTGCTATACCCAAAAAAAACCACTCTTGTATTCGTAAGGATGCGGGACAAAGACCCTAATCAATGCATCCATTTAGGTCAGAATTCTCTATACCATAACTCCTCTTTTCCCTACTGAGATAGATTTCAGGAGTACCCTGGCCGATGAAGGAGTCTACTTTCTTGCTTACCTACCCGAGTCGGCAACTTCCTTTGATGAGTCACATCCCTCCTTTTTATCGAGTTCCGCTAAGACCTCTTTGACTTATTACGCCTTAACCTACCTGGTACTAGGACTCATTGTGGAAATCCCATAGGCCTATCCTCCTTGGGCTTATCCCCTAACTACTTCCACGGAGCAGGTGGTTGACCTACTTCCTCGGGTTGGAATCCTCCGTTTTGGAATACTTTACCTCATCCGTCCTGTGACCTATCCTCAGCCTCAGTCGTAGCCTGATCCACTCTCTTTTTCCCAGCAAGTGAATGCGAGTCCAGTTCACCCTCGGCCTCGAAAACCTGTGAAGTACGAGGAAAGAGTAGGGATCGAGTGTGAGTTCCGATCCCAGGCAAGAATGAAATTGGACGGTCTCAGCCCAGAAAGTGAAAAGAACGAGATCTATAAAGAATTCTACTAGCTGAACGAGGCTGTGAAAGAATCTCTGTCAGGTGGTGCAGATGAATAGAATAAGCCAAGCCCTGCTTTTTCTCTTTTTAGCCTTATCCGCTCTCATCTCGCATGTAGAAAACAGCGCTCATTGTGTATAGCTATCATTGAAAGACCCTCTCAATAATAACTTAAACAAAGAAAGTACGTAATGGCCTCAGGCCTGCTCTATTACATCGACCACCTTCGAGTTCTCTATATGCGAAGAGCCTGGAATGGTGATAGAACTATCGGAAACTACCCAACGACGAGCGAGCCTGAGATCGCCTACCAGTCATTCCATTGCTTGAAAAAGTTAGCCTGGATCTTATCTTATCTTATCTTAGGAGGAAGGATTGAAGAGCTCTAGAGAAGGTCTGGAAAGGATGGTCGGCCACTAGAAAGCAACAATTCAGCCGGAAGTTTGGACACATTGGCTCTCGTCTTAAAGTTCCCATTGACGACCAAAGGATTAATTCCTCATGGAGGAAAGCCTCACTACCGATGCTTTACTTTCGGCTCCATTGATCTTACTCCAACCTAAAGAATACACTGTCTTGCTCAATGTGCAAGGGATCATTCTATAAACTTGGTCTTGGAAAGCCTATCAAGAGTAGCTCGGCATCGGGAATCTATGAAGGAAGAATACCCCTTTGCTTTCTTAGGGGAATAGCCGATCTTTTATCAGAAGCGAGATTACCGGTCTGTCTCCTTAATAAAGAGTCGAGGAATAGGAGGAGAATCCACTGGCACTCTTAGCAAGAAGGAGCTCCCCTCCAAGTCATGCACCTAGGAACGAATGTTCTTGTGGAGCCTGTCTCTTTATGTGATACCGCCGCTACTCATCACATGGAAAATTGAACTCGTACTTGCACTCTCTGATTGGCTCTCTATGACATGCCAACAAATGCTCCCAAGCAATCAGTTACTTCGCTATTGATAGTACCGGGGTAACCCTATCTCAGATCAGAAAAGTAAGTCGGAGAGGAATAGCTATCCTGAAGCAGTAACTCTAAAGTATGGGCTTTTTCCACTATATATATATAATATATATAAAGTATGGGCGTGGATGTTCTTATTTGGGCATCTTGTTTAGGTCCCGGGCCTAAAGCATTTACTAGGAACTGGGCTCAAGAGTCTGATTGCATTACTAGTTGTTCAGCCCTAAGGTACAACATGTCTGGGCTTGGAATGTATGTCACGCATGAGAGGACGCATTGGACTTTATTGGGAATCTTCTTGCCTTGCTGTACTTCACAGTAAGTACAAGATTGACAGAAGAAGGCATAGGCTTAGGGACTGATAGAGAACTGTGAGCTGTTTAGTTAGCGGAGGGACGAATACTTACTAATAGCACTATCCTAGTCGTAGGAGGGGAATGCTTTCCCGGCTAGCTAGATGTAATTCACCAGCTTTCAAAGGTTTTTGAGGTTGGAAGGGGCATTCCTATTTTATTGACTTGCTTGCTAGCTTTCCAACTGTCACTACCGAGTATACGACGTTCACAAGGTGTTGGCTTACACATCAACAGTTCGTTTTTAGGATTGATATAAGAATATCCGGAGCATTTAGTGTAAGCTGGCCTACTTATGCCTCCATTTCAGTCTCGGGTGAATATTTCCATGCTGCGAAGAGCTTTCCAAAGGTTGGTTCAGAAAGGGGTTAACAATCCCGCAAAAATGAGTTTTCTGGCCGCAGGAGCTTATTAGTGAGAAGGAATCTATCCTGGCGCTCGTACTTTACTGAACTGATTGAGAACCTTATAATGTCGAGGAGGTCTCGTTGATCACGCTAGTTATGAATCTTGTAATCTTAGGAACTTGGTATGGTTCTAATAAACCAACACAACATCTCGTGCCAGTCTCTAGCTCAGTGACTGGTGGGAGTAGTTTGCAGAATGAGCAAAGCTTTTTAGAAGGCAGATCTCTATGGAACGAACTCCCTTGAGGGTATACAGACCTATTCAATATGTCATTTCCGAAACCGTACCCGCCTGCTCAATCTTAGACACAGTGGCTACGTGCCTTCAAACCACCGGGGTTCCGTCTTATGTCCGCCGACAGGACTTGACTTCTAGAGCCAAGGCAAGGAAACAGAACTTCCACATCCTCTGTTCACACTACCTGGATTGGAATTGGTTCTATCGAGATATACAGACTTGAAACAGGAATTTCTTGGTAACAGCTTCTTCTTTGAAGCAAGTGCTTTCGGGTTGGCTCTTCTGATATGTTTATTTGCTACCCATACGGAACAATTTCATTGATGAAAGATGGATGGCTATATGATCAAAGGACTGGAAGAGAGTATTCTATGGTGGATAGGATGCAGAATAAGAGATAATGAAAGAAAGAGGAGCAGTAGCTTCAATCTAAAGCATGTAATCTGAGCTGTCTATCCCGATAGGAAGTCAAGACCTAAAGTAAGCGGAAGCCAATCCTTATGAGAATGATAGGAGGGAGGCTAATCCGAGCAGTGGTAGATGCTCTTTATAGTTGTTCAATATGGCTCTTCAAGCTGAATGCGAGGAATGGAAGCAGTAGCACAACTGACTCATTCTTAGCTTCATTGCAATATTAGGCTTAGCTTTAGTATTAGTAGAAGTACGGTGAAATAGATCGAGTTTCAAGTATCAGGTATCGCAGAATTTCTGCAAATTCCCGTTAGGGCAATGAACTCTTCTCTGGCAACTCAACGGCATCAACACGGCCAGCACTCTTGATCAACTTCCCATTCTTATCTCGGGCCATCATCATCCCCATTGAATCCACTTCTCCCATGCCTCAGAACTATGGAAATCGGTTTCAGTCCCATATCAGTTTATCCATTGGTAATTCTAAAGCTTCACCATTTCCTAAGCTAGTCTATCTGAGGTTTTCTTTGCAACTTAGTTACTTTACCAGCCTCGACTGACCCGGATTATCACAATCGCAACCCTAACCTAGCGAAGGCTAGGGCCTATCTAGTTTAGTCAGTACTTTATCTAGATCTAGTTTAGTTAGTACTTTAGAGTTTAGGGTGTCTTCTCTTCCTTATGGGAATTCACTACTTATTTGATTGTTCTTGGAATTCTTATGGGCATATTTCCACAAGACTACGCTACCTTTCTTCTAGGATCTGCAGTTCAGGTTTAGGCTTTCATGGCTCTTTCTTTCGCTTGTTCCACGTTGCCATGGGTATCGAAACCCTGATACTCCCATCACTTGTCAATGAGACAACCAATCCTAGAACAATTAACCTACCTTTTCTCTGGCCTTGTGG
Source organism: Zea mays (assembly GCF_902167145.1). NCBI lineage: Eukaryota > Viridiplantae > Streptophyta > Magnoliopsida > Poales > Poaceae > Zea > Zea mays. Next base: position 34,536 of record NW_023366901.1, read on the forward strand.
CCTATTCAATCTTGTTTGTTATTTAAGTACATGAGAACTTCAGTTGTAGAGGGCTAAAAGCGAGTTACTCCCCTCTACCATCAAAGGGTTAAAGATTAGTTGACACTAAACCAGACATAGCTCATCTTAGGAACACTGCAGAAACACTGCTTTGAAGTAGTAGATTAGGGGATAAGAAAAGAAAAAGGCGAGTGAGAGTCTCATTTTCAAATGAATAAAGAATTCCGAGTGAAAAGTAATTTCTCATTTACTTTCGTTCCCTCTTTTGATTCCATCAATTGCTTGATTTAGAATTGACATTGCATCAAGCGAAAGGGAACTCAGCCTGCCTACCCTATACAGTTGGTCAATAAGCTACCTCCCCTCCTCGATGACTAGGGGAGGGGGGTTCGCCCTACATTCAAAAAAGCCTTTTCTAGCTCAATCCTATCTTTGCTTTAAGCTTCAACTGGGCTTAGAGCTTTCTTAAAAAACTCTGACATGGAATGGGTGCTTAGTCATCTCAACGGTATTCTAATTCGACTCCTTCACCCTTGACCGAACCTCTTCTCTTGACCAGACTTCAATCCGGACTGTTGAGGCAGGAACTTATCTAACCCATTACGATTTCGGAAGAGAAAGAATGTCTCGCTATAGGACCTTGCTCTATCCCCAAGGATAGACATTTCTTCTTTTCCTCAGATTCTAGTTCTCCTAAGCTCCGTAGAAGAAGCCTATGGTTGACAAGCAATTCCATTATACTCCTTAGTTAGACTCCTCGTCCTATTCCAATCACTAAAGGAATACATAACCTAAGACAGATAGATGATAGTCGTCCCAAGCAACAAACTCCTAGCCGCCTATTCCTTTCCTATTGGTTGATACTCTTTGTGAATATGTCAAAAGTACACCTACTTTAACTCATTCTTTCTTTACTTCATAAACTAATATGACAGATTCTAGGTGAGTGCTGGTAGACTTGACCCCAATCAATGATCTCCACTGTACTGTACCTATGCCAATGCCTATATGTACTCATCTGTGGTCCTATGTTTACTTTCCCTATATTCCAGCCAGAAGGCAATAAGCTTCTGACATTCATTAACTCTTCCCTCAGAAAGAAAAGAAAGGAATATCGAGTTGACTTATCTAGTATCTTACCTATTTCCATAGCCCTACCCAAGCAAAGACTCAGCTTATGCACGAGAACAGAAGGAGCTGTACCGGCAGGCTAAGGAGAAGAGGAGTCAGTCCCTCGGCAGGCATCATCGAACAGAGAAGACAAGATATGAGAGTTGCTTATCAAGTAGTACCACCTGAGTAAGAAAGGAATAGATTTCCGCAAATAGAGAATCTAAGTTAGAGTATAGTTGAGGAAGCTGACCCACATTTGCTCATGTCTCATGTAGAGTTAGAAGAAAGTAGAGCCCTGGTGGATTTGCACTAGTAGATTGATTAGCAAGCAGCACGAGCAGAAAGAGGACCCCAGCCCCAGACTCAGTGAATCTCTGAGAGCAACACGCCTACCTCTTGGTTGTGCGCATCGCATCTAGTTAAGTGAGTTAATCGACGCTAGCTAGCGTTATTCCTTTCTTTGATTCTCCGCTACCCACCAAGGTAGAAGACTGCTTGATCCGCAAAAGAAGTATGCTTTATTTGCTTATAGAACAAAAGTATACGCTTGGGAAAGATAGACTTCATATGGAATAGGGCATTCAGCAGATTGAAGAAGTAGCCTTTTTCAGTAGCTGTCTTGTAAGCAAGCGCCATACGTTCAATCTATACTGGCGAGAGTCTTTCCTCTTATAATACAAAGCCTGAGCGCGTTGGATGACTTAATGCCAGCTCTTTATCATACATCTTCTGTAGAACCAATAAATTGAAGGGATATGTGTTAGCACAGTCTTCTTGCTCGTCCTCTGCACCACGGTTTTCCTGTATACCGGCAGCTAGCATCCCATCAGTAACCTACTGGCGATATTTATTGAGGGGGGCTGGCCATGGTTTTTTAACCCACCCTTCCATTCAGATCCCAATCAGGGGGAGAGACGGGTTCAGCGAGCCCAATCTTACCGACGGTGAAACCTTAGCCCCCACATTTACTACATTTCTTTTTGGAGTGAAGCTAGCTACCATCCTAGTCAGAGGGAGAGGTCCTTTGCTTTGAACTGCCTTTACTCGGCTTCCGTTCAAAGATTCGTATCTGTTTTTCCGAACCAAATGATCAGATCGAACTCAGTCGTTCCTGAACTATGCTCCCCAAGGGTTAAAGCAACTCGAATCTCTCTCCTTTCCTCAAAGGAATCGTTACGAGCAGAAAACTTGGAAGAAAAGTAAAGTACTGTACCACACAGTAGCGGCGTATTTAGCTACCTTAGAACCGTTACTCCACCGAGGAGCCGTTTATCCGACGCAAGACTAGCGCAATCCTTTTTTTCCAATGGCAACTATAAAATCCGAAACAATAGGTGTCTTCGGCCGATCAATTGGAGCCGAATCCCGTAGAGTAATCCGTTTTCGTAGCAAGGAAGGTGCCCTAAGCTAGGAAGCCGTGATTGGTAGGATCTTTCCTTAGAAGGAAATTCGCAACGCTCTAAATTTATCTATTTTGATTCGCCATAGCCGCTTAGGGATAGCGCCGTTACTGTACCTGCTTTCGCTATTGCTGTTCCGCTTTGCCGTTATCCGTCCCTGGCCTTAGCATAATAGGAGGGTGCCTTTTTAGCGCAAGACGATGAAATAACAACCTAAGCTTTTCGGCATTAGCAAATTGATAAATCGAATAGATCCCCGGCCGTTGGATAGGAGCACTGCCGTTACCGTGCTTAGAATTGATGAAATTCGATTTATTACTAAACCCAGGATATTCCTATTCGTAGGTGGTATACAATTACCCCTATCCCTATTGTTTTGATACATGGCGTATTGGCTTTGCCGTAGAGCTAGCTAAAGATCCATCTTTCCTGGATTAGTGATTACTTCAATCCATACCCCTATGGAATAACAAAAAGCAAGGGCAGAGGGACCAGGATCCGAAACCATACAATAATTCGTAGGAACCCACACCGGATAGAGGGCCGTCCCTTCCTCTTAAGAGGTGTAATTGGGGATGAAATTGGAGAATCCGAATCGTAGTCCTCGTGGGAATGGTCGCAAAATGCGAAGGAGGACGCCTTGTCGAAGCTGGGGATCTAGATAGGTACCGATCTCGGTGGGGATGACCCTATTGAATCTATTGAATTTGTTTCATTCCTTTCATGCGCAGATGAACCTTGTCTGCTTTGGAAGTACCTTTGCCCTGGAGTGGAGGATTGTCCCGTGATTGAGGGATGTCCTTTCTCCTCGGAAGTAGGGTATTCGTATTCGTATTCGTATTTTAGTAGAGGAGGTTCCGCCTTGCCTACTGCTTTGTTACCAGAGCTGGATCGATTTCATCTTTTCCCAGTGCCCATGCTCCTACTACTACTTATGCAGCTATTCAACCTCCCATAGATGGTAATGGTGCTTCCCCAGCAGCTGTTCCTACTCCTTTGGCCCAAATCAGGTGACTTTTAAGTTGAAGCTTAGCTTGCCCGCAGAACGATGTAACCATGCTGGCAGTACTATACTATACTATACTATACTATGATTGCCTTAGAGCGCAGATGTCTCTGTCCCTAGGAACGTGATGCTTAGGTGCGAGGTGAAACACAAGCAGGAGATCGAGAAGAAATCATACGGATTGCAACCTACAGATGAAGAATCTGCTTCATTGTTCCCACCATCTATATCAGATGTTTAATAAGAATAGGAATCGAATAAGCTGCTGATTGACTGAGGAAGCATTTGAAAAGAAAGGAAGGGTGATGCTTGTTAAACAAAGCTGCGTGTGGGGCCGCCACGTATAGCTGTAGTTTCTGCTGTAGCATCGGTTATTTCCGTTATTGCTGTAGTAGCATCGGTTATTGCTCAGGTTACGAATGACCCAATCTATCTATGGCAACCACCCCTACTTTTAGTAGATAGAGATGCGCACCTAGAAAAGACGGATGAAAGAGAACCTGCCCTTCTGACTTCTTCTCTTGTCTGTCCTTTACGCAAAGCGATCTATGGTCTCAACAAGCCCCGATAGCGTCGGTTTTTGAAGTTCAGCACAGTGGTTATCCAGGCAGGGTTTGCTCGGAGTGATCATGATTCGGCCATGTTCGTATCAGTTTATCCTCGAGGACGTGCTATTCTGTTGTTGTATGTTGATGATATCAAACTGACTGGTGATTACTCCGTTACCATATCGCTGATCGAGTGTCGCCTTCATCAATTATTTGCTATGAAGGCGCTGACGCGCCCTAAGCCTTTTCTTGGCTTGGAGGTCGCATCGCACATTCTCCTCGTGGATATTTGGTATCTCAGATCAAATAACGTCATGACTTGATCACTCGAGCTCAACTCAATGATGAGAAGACTGTTGACACTCCCTTGGAGCTTTACGTTAAACTCCGTCCGACTGATGGCTCACCATTATCTGATCCGACGCAGTACAGACAGTAGGTCGGCAGTTTGGTTTATCTGACGATCTCTTGCCCAGATGGCTTTTCTTAAGAAAGTCAGCCTTTCATGGCTGCGCTGCCCCCCGGTCAGTTCACTTTGCAGCAGTTCATCGGATTCTTAGATATATTCGAGGTACCTTTTCTCGAGCCGTCCTTTTTTCCGTCATCGTCTTCTTTAGAGTTGCGTGCAACTACTGATGCCGATTGGGCCTTCAGATAGGTGCTCAACTACAGGCTTCTCTATTTTTTGGGGAGACTCTCCACTATCTTATCTTGGATGAGATAAAAGCAATAGACAGTTGCTCCTTCCACTGCCGAAGCGGAGTACCGTGCCATGGCACACTACTAGATAGATTGTATGGCTCCGTTGGTGACTTTCTGATCGCGGGTTTCATTTTTAAAACCCCAAATTCATCTTGCGTCAAATCCGGTCTTTCATGCAAGAGTTTCATTTGCTACTACGTTCGTCGAAAACTTCTTGATGACACCATCATCTCATTACCTTATTTTTTTCCTTCGACTTCGGCTATGACCAATGCCCCACCTAGCTGAATAGGCGTAACAAAGCTACCTGAAAAAGGCAAGGTAAGGTGTACCTTAAATTGAAATCGACAAATTGCGTTTTGCCAGATGGATTCTTTAGAAAGATTCCCGGATAAAGTTCAGTATAATATTTAGTTAGAATCTAAATAAAGGCGCATACGTGGGCGGGCAGGGGGCCCCACTACTTCTTCATTCAGGGGGGCTAGCCTCATGACTTCCCACTGGGCGAGGGGTGCACCTAACCCACCTACTCACTCATCAATTACGGTGTTCAGCTGACTTGCACAGAAAGACCCCTATTGTTTAGTAATTTGGCGCCTGATTGACTGTTGTCAACTAATCTTTTCAATGTTCGATTCTACTCTATGTTAGAACATTTCAGTGAATGCTATTTCGATCTAAGTGGTCCTATTCTCTGTCCCGTGCTAGGAAGCATTACTCCTCTTTTCATTCCAAATTCTTCAATAAGACCGATACGATTGATTGGTCTGTGCGTTTCTCTTATTACTTTTTTGTATCCCCCTGTTCCTCGGATACAATTCGATCCTTCTACGGCCAATTCTCAATTTGTGGAAAGCCTTCGATGGCTTCCTTATGAAAACATCCATTTGTATATGGGTATAGACGGTCTTTCATTATTCTTCGTGATATTGACCACATTTCTGATCCCTATTTGCATTTCAGTGGGTTGGTCTGGTATGAGAAGTTTTGGGAAAGAGTATATTACAGCATTTCTAATTCGTGAATTTCTAATGATCGCCGTGTCCTGCATGCTGGATCCTCTACTATTCTATGTTCTTTCCGAAAGCGTGCCAATCCCTATGTTGTGCGGAGCTGAGCATCTTCTATTCGCTGGGATCAAGCTTTTCCTCTGCAGGGGCCTTGTGCAGTAAACCCCCTACGGGCGGTCCCCCGTCGTCGTAAAGTAGTCAAGGTCCCCGCGAAGCTTTCGGGAAGAGGGGTAGTCTTGTGCGTAAGCATAGCATTTCTGGTCGAACCACCGAACCACACATCTTTTTTTGGTGGGAGGGTACTCCGAGTAGTGGGTACCTCGTAGGACCTCGACCCGCCTACTCAGGTCTTGTATGGATATGCAGGAAGGGGTGCTCCTAGGTGTGTGTAGGGGGGTGTGTTTGTTCGCGAGAATGGATTCCTCGTCAAGTCAGGGGGGGTGTGGACACACTTGCGCGAATTCGGGTAACGGCTACAAGGGATAAAAATAAAGGAAACTGTACCCGACCAGGGATGGACGTAAACTCGTAAGCTACCGAGGGTAGGGATAATCGTCCAGGTCTTATTGTTGTTTAAAGCCGCCCCGCCACAGCAGGCAGGTTAGTTCCTCTGTCGTTGCCGGAGAGTTCTTGGCGAAGAGACCTTAGGATAAGTTGCTAAAACAAACGGAGGGGAGGATCGACCCGTTCAGTAGAATTCCGAAGAAAGACTGTTGGCAGCAGGTGGAGACATTTCTTTGGCCCCCTTCCAAATAAATGCGGGCAGGGTAGAGCTCGGCAGAGGGTTCGAGAATAGGGTAGGGTCCTGTCCTAATAAAGATAAATAAAGGGGCGGGTCCCTTTATGCATGCATCTTCGTACAAGTGGAGGCCGGAAAGATCAAACCAATAGAACCGCTCACATCACAGTAGTCGTAGTTGCGTAAAGGCCGTGGGGGGCGACCATAACATAAGGCAATGACTTTCACGGATCTCTCTCTATCTATAGATATAACGAACGGGCGGGTTCGAAAGGTAGGGTTTTTTACGGTCGGGTCCCCTACCACTAGTCCGGCTAGCCTTCTTCGGGCAGGAAGCAGGCCGGGCCCGACGGGCGGGCATCTCCCGCAACGCAAGCTGCATTGTTCGCCACCACCCGAGAAGCAAAAGATTCGAGAGTCAAGGCGGAAAAGACAAGCATAGTGGTCTAATGACAAGGGCCGACGACGGAAGCTCGGGACGGAGCCGTATGATGCGGAAGTCTCACGTACGGTTCCCTGAGAAGGGAGTGGCTACCCACTGGAGCTTCGACCAACCACCACCGGTCAATTCCGCTTTGGGGCCACCCCTGACTCTACCATCATTATAGGGGTATGGGGTTCGAGACAAAGAAAGATCAAGGCAGCATATCAGTTTTTCCTATATACTTTACTTGGATCCGTTTTTATGCTATTAGCTATTCTGTTGATTCTTCTCCAAACAGGAACCACCGATTTACAAATTTTATTAACCACAGAATTTAGTGAGCGGCGCCAAATCCTTCTATGGATTGCCTTTTTCGCCTCTTTTGCCGTCAAAGTGCCTATGGTACCAGTTCATATTTGGTTACCCGAAGCCCATGTAGAGGCACCTACGGCTGGATCCGTCATCTTGGCAGGAATTCTTTTAAAATTGGGAACCTACGGGTTTTTAAGATTTTCAATACCCATGTTTCCCGAAGCGACACTTTGTTTCACTCCTTTCATTTATACTCTAAGTGCGATTGCTATAATATATACTTCCTTGACCACTTTAAGACAGATCGATCTTAAGAAGATCATTGCCTACTCCTCAGTAGCCCATATGAATTTGGTGACTATTGGTATGTTTAGTCGGGCGGCGGCCGTTAGGTCACCTATTTTGAGTTATGGACACACAAGCAAGGCCAAAACATGTGTGCCGGGCGTGCGACCCATCAACCTACTAGCAATAGGGGAGAAAACTTAGCATGTCGCAACAAAAGCGTCGATTCGAGGCGTCAGCAAAACACCGCCGTCTGTTCCTAAAACAAAACCCCTTAGCGCCCCGGGACGGGAGTGGGGCCCCACGCAGACAGCAGCAGCACCGGCTCTACGAAGTCCGAATCGAATCTTTCGGTTGGCTTTCCGAATAGTTGGGCGCGGCGAAGCGAGCGCTTCTAGCTGTTTCGCTTGCTTCTTTCTTATTGTGGCGGCGCGTGGCTGAAATGAACGAAAAGCGAGATGAACCTTTCAAATCGATTGATAGATGGCCTGATCTGTTCTGATAGATCGAAAGGGAATCTATCAATAATAAGGGTTGACCTCTTTCTATCTATTGATGATACAAGATATCTATCTATTCTGGATCCATCATAAAGAAATCGATATGTATCTGATGGAGTCTACATCGTATGTAGAGCGCCCAAGCGCTTTTTTGGCCTGCTCAGTTCTATTATCCATCGGTCCAATGCACTGGCTCATCTCATGGAGGGAAAAAGCAAATGTAGTTAGTTGTCTTGTTGTTGTTCGCCGCCTCGACACATTCCCCGGCATCGTCCCACACAGAAAGAAAGAGCGTGGAGCCCCGGCCCGACCTGTAAGTCCGCTAACGTAAAGCGAGGAGTTGAGCCTGAACTGGCGAACCGAAGTCACTTTCGTAACCATACTTCCTACAGCTAACACGTGTCCAGTCCAGCGGGAACGCGCAGCGCAAACGAACGTAAGCTGCTATACCGAATCCCCCGCAGGCCATCGGGGACCTAGTGGTAAGGCCATGATCCGCAGGGGAAGGGATCACTCATTCTTCTATTGGGGACAGGTGCACGAACGACAACTCCAAACGTCATACATCCGCCGCCTATACCTACCGTTTAGGTGGCACCAGCGAGATCCAGCTAAGGTAAGGAACTTCGTGTCGCGGCTGCTCCACTCCGCTGCGGTCTTTTGAACTGAACTTCGTTGCCTTCCCGCGCGCGAAACGAATGGGCGCTGTGTCGTGGGTCAGTTTTGGGGCGGGGGGCAGAGAGAGACCAGAAGAATGATTCATTTGGATCGACGAGCCATTTCGCGAATCAATAGAATGTCTCTCTATCCATATCTATTCTATCTTTATATGACGAAAAAAGAAGTATTTTTTTTATGGCATGTGAGATGATCGCGCCTAGTAGCCACATATCAGCAGCGCTTAATATGCGGGATTTCCGTTGGATCAGATCTTTCGCTTTGACGAATTTGGACCTAGCGAAAAGGACTCTAAGCCTTCGCGCAAACAAGCAAAGTAGAAGCAAGACGAGGAAGCGGAGCTGTCGTAGAAGCAGTAGCTTCCCCCGACAATATACAATACAACAGTAGCGACCATGAATAAAAAAGCCCCTAGTTTATAACGAGTTCGCAGCTTTTCCCGGGCCGGAGAAGGGCAACTACTTATTTTATTGATTGATCGCCTTTCTTTGATATGTGTTCAATTTAGTACAGTACAAACTACAACTAGATCAAAGCGGAAGGGCCACTCACTATAGAAGCTATAACTAGCCTAGCCCTAGCCAATAGTATAGAGTTTAGTAGTCGGCCAAACCCCCATGCTCACGACATGTTCTTGATATTGATTGAGTTGGAGGGAGTCAGAGACTACCACGGAATCCTTCCATAGTCACCCCGGTGACCTTCGTCACCAAAGCGTCACGACAGTTTCAAAGACCCCTCATCTCCAGTGGGGATCAGTCGGAGCACGTAGGAATGCCGACCACTACATAAGCCGCTGGCGGAGAAAGCTCGAAGAGCTTCCCTTCATTCGCTTCGCGGGAGTCGCACACAGCACATAGCTGGAAGTCAGAGGGCCCGTACTACCTGCCTAACCCTTCGGTCCGAGGGACCGTAGAACGGAAAGCGCCTTCTAAACAACTCGGCAGAAGGGAAGGGGCCTATGTATTTGCATGACCCCTGCGGATTTGACCCTACCTACACCCGGAGCCAATCCCCTAGCGGTCCTGCCACCACGCCGCAGAACAGGAGCTCGTGTGGAACCTTGGATTTCTGGCGTAACAGCGGTGGAAGGTATAAAAATATTACGGCCGCATAACCGGGCCTACGCTAAGGTCGGCCAAAATATGGACACCCGAAGGGCCCGGCGCGCACAATCCTATCCTATCTGAGCCCGTCATTGCATGCACTTCGGACAGCCGTCCGTAGCATCATAAAGAGCACCTCCCTTTCGAGGTACCCAAATGGAACGGTCTTTATTTGTGTTGTTGGTTGGTCTTTCTCAACGTGGTCTATAGCACGAAAAACCATTCTTTACAAGATAGGGCCGTTCACATGAAAGAAAAGCTAAAATCCATTCTTCATGGTCGGGCGCATTTCTCCAAATCCTCCAGGATCACAAGTGGAACGCTAAGCAAGGGTGGGGAGGCTGCGAGCTCCGCGTCGAACAGAAAGAAGCAAGCAGGGGGTGTTGCCGTAGCGCGCCCCGGAGAGCAAGCGTAGGCAACCAAACTAAAAAAGGCTACAAAAGTAGCTAGCTAGCGTTTTTAAGCTGGCTGCCTTTTCTAGCGCGCGTACTCTTCTGTGGAGTCGCACGGAACGAGCCTTGTCTTCCCTCCAACGACTAGCTCCCTTTTCTTGTTCCGGTCACCCTTCTCTTGCCGTGGAAGGACTTTTGCCTGTGGTCCAACCCGTGAGTCGCCCTCATCCCCTCATTGCTCAGTGCTCCCTGCAGCTTCGCAGGGCTTTACCCGCGTGGACGCGGGCTTCTATAAGAGAATGAAAAGCTCTCTCTTTACAATTACAATAAAACGCGAACTGCGCGGAGCCCACCCTTTTTCGTTTTCTGCCGCCACTGGGTGGCCGCTGGGGAAACACAGCCCGGCCGCCTCTCGGGAAAGGAGGGGTGGGGGATGGGCCTACCTATCCCGAGGGAGCAGTTGAGAGGTTCCATATGCCGAGCCGAAGGGCAGAACTTCAGTGCGTGATCGTAGTATGTCACCTCGTCTCGTCCTCGCAGCATCGAAGAGTACCTATGCACTATGTTCCGGTTCACTGATAAGGAAGATAGAGTTGGGGTGGGGGTCTACGATGTGATACTATAGTATGCCCCGGGGAGAAAGATGCGCAACTCAAAACGGAAGCAGGAAGCGTGTTGTAAAAAATATCGGAGGTTACCAGATCTCTGAGACTACCATTGATCCGACAGAGCGGAACAACCAGAAAAAGAAGTGGAGTTAGAAAGCCGTATGATAGGTGGTAACTATCTTGTACGGTTCGGGGGGTAAGCGGCGTACTCCGGGGGAATATTAGGCTCTATCGAACATACCGGGAATTGGAGGTAGCATTTTACTTATGTTAAGTCATGGACTGGTTTCTTCAGCCCTTTTTCTATGTGTTGGTGTTCTATATGACCGACATAAGACTCGACTTGTTAGATATTATGGAGGTTTAGTGAGCACCATGCCGAATTTCTCTACCATTTTCTTCTTTTTCACTTTAGCCAATATGAGTTTACCCGGCACTAGCAGCTTTATCGGGGAATTTCTAATCTTAGTAGGAGCTTTCCAAAGAAATAGCTTAGTAGCCACATTAGCAGCGCTTGGGATGATTTTAGGCGCGGCGTATTCCCTTTGGCTATATAATCGTGTGGTTTCTGGAAATTTAAAACCCGATTTCCTCTATAAATTCTCCGATCTAAATGGCAGAGAAGTTTCCATATTTCTACCTTTTCTTGTTGGAGGGGCGACCGTCCGTTGAACTACCAAAAAAGGGTAAACCAATGTGATCATAACATTGTAGGTGCTTGCGATGGGACGGATGCGACTTCCCTCATAAGTAAAGTAATGGGTGGCATAGCCCGTAGCAGAAGTCCCCTTTTTTTATCCATTTCTTTATTACCCCAGAGGGGCCCGCCCTGGTGGGACCGAGAGAAAGAAAGGACGGGGGGGGGGCGACCATGCATGGCACTTCTCGACCGTGTCTCCGAGGGACAGTTGAACGAGCGACTCATGAATGCTGCCGGGTCGGACGAGCCAATAACTCGAACGTGTTCGGTCAGTTTTTTGAGCAAGAATCACAGCGTTACCTTACCTTCACCATGATACGGACTCCAAGTTCTTATGGCAGAGCACGAGGAGTTTCCTTCAATATGATGATGAGAATGGAAACCAGAAGCACGACTGGGTCTTCGTAGTCCGAGATCATACTTATATATCAGTCACAGTAACGTAAGCATGAGACTTTTTGGTAGTACCGGTGAACCAGATGGCCGCGGCGAGGGAATCTAGGACGGAGGACTCGTAATATCTCTATAGATCTGGCAAAAGCGAAAGACCCCTAACGTCAGGGGCTGACCACTGAGCTCACTCAGGCCTCGCTGGGCGGGCCAGAGTGGGTGCGAGCTGGAATTGCCATAGCTTATGGTTAGAGCAATAGGAAAGGGCCCAGCGGAGAGAACAGTCAGGATAACGAGCGCGGAGCCCGCTTGGCAGGCGGCAGGAGCTGTGGGCAAGTGCTTGCTTGGTAGGCCAACAGCCCTGTGAACCGGGCGGGGCACTCGACGAAAGGGGGCACACTGAGCAAGTACGCAAAATTGGCCCCGCGGAGCTTTCAAAAAGAAAAGCAAGGACCACTACGGGAGGTCGAACCACGGACCGGAGGTAGTAGAACGTGATCCGCACCGGTCAATATTGGATCAAACAATAGGGGACCGTAGCACTGACCTTTCTTTTTCAAGACAATAGGTACTGTTCCCTACCGAGACAAGGGACACTCTCAACGGATCCTCCACGCGCTGGGCATACCATAGTTCTTCCGTGCGTCTTTATCGTGGCGGAAACAGAACAAAAGGGAAGACCCGGCCGACTCGCCCAGGGCTCGAGGGCGAGCCATACGAGAGTGAGTCGAATTCTGTTTACGTTCTCGGTTTGGTTCGGGCCCCTCTCGATCTTTTGCGTATAAGGGAAGGGGGAAGGAGTCTCAATCTATGGACATTAATGAACCACCATTGATGGGCGTTGCACATGACACGATCAATTCGACTCGACGGTCCGGTGCTAATAGAAGTCGCTTACTCTCCGTCTAGCGAAGGTGCCAGGGCAGGGCTTTTTTGTAGTAATAGTGGGCTGGGCGGGTCTCATGAGATTTCATCTATGCCGGCTCAAACGAGGGTCGAAGGACCATTCGATTCATTAAGGGGGACGGCCCATTTGTAAGGCGGGGGGGGGC
>NW_023366901.1:52500-72053 GCF_902167145.1 Zea mays
AACCCGGGTTAACTACTCTCTAGGAAGCTTCCCCGTCCTAATCTAAGGAATGAATGAGGGAAAGTCTTGTCTCTTCTTTTCCGACACCCACTTCTGGATTGCCAATTCTCAGATTTCTCGGTTCCTTCTTTGGCTCGCCTTGACGGATTACTTCGATTACTACCGGACTTCCAGATTAGCTGCTTTTTACGCTTCACGCCTTTCCCTGCTGGGGTGGTGTCTTTCGTAGTCAGAAGCCTTGTTTGGCCATCAGGCATTATGTAGTTGGCACGGGATGCGTACTCCTCTCCTCCTAAGAAGCAAGGCAAGGGATTTTTCGCAAACTAGCGCGTTGTCGACGATGAAAAGAATGCGAACCGAAGACCCCTTCCTCTCGAAGTGCGGTGCGTGCCATCGTAAGTGTGACCCTCCATCTCATATTTATTCATTCAGCAGAAACATAAATCTACTCGAGGAATCACTCCTTTCTTCTTCATTATATATAATCTAAGGTGATAAAGAGTAGGATTTGGAAATTCCTGATCCCGCCAAAGCAAAGTCCGTCCCTCCTTCCTGACGAATGCTTATTTGCCATCTAATTTCCCAGAAGAGCAGAAGTATATCTGGGGATCGTCCACATTGAGGACTTGCCATTTGCATCTTTCATCTCAATGAAATAGTATTTTATCACGTTGAGGATTTCCCCGGTAGTTGTTTTGGTCTAATCTTGATTACTAATCATCTGGCTTAGCTCGACCTACCAATTTAACTTATCCTAGGGACTCGTTCGTTCACCGTGGACTATACTCTACTAAACTCAGAGTCGAGGTCTCTTCTTCTGGAATTGATCCTTTTCTGAGTTCGCTTATCAACTTATCTTTCCTATCGTCGTACTGGTTAAGGGTAGAAATCCAAGGATAAAGGAGAGGAAAAAGCGTTCATTCTGCCCAATGCCTTGAACCCGTTCGGTCTCCCTTAATTGTGATTGAAATGACGATGGCAACAGGTTTCGCTTCTGCAGCGGGCATATTATAAGCATCAGCCATAAAATCTAGAGATCGCAATGCGTTACCCACTTTTGGATCCGTAAAACGGAGAACATCAGTCCATAGAGGGACTTTCCTGAATTAGTGATACGAAAAAGTAAACGAATAAATGTGGGAAAAGTTGGGGACAGAAAAAGTTCCGTAATCGTCCTATTTTTTCGTCCTTGTGGAAGCGAGAAATGCGTAACGACTTGATTTTTAGATAGAGGATATTGGAAAGAAGTGCGTAGGTAGGCCTCAACGTGTTCATTGAGTAGCTTGAGGAAGTTTGCCATTGTGAGACGGTTAAGGCCACCCCTAAACTCCTGGACCAGTCTACCAGTGCTAATACTTTTCCCCCACATCTTTAAAGGAATCCTAACTTTGATGCCCCCACTATCTGTAAAAGAGACAAGCAACCCTGTCCCACCAAGAAAAATGAGAAGTTTCTCAGAGGTAATCTCCTCCCAGCAGGTCTAACTTATCGCAATAATTTTTGAGTCGCATTAAAGAAATTTGGAATTCGTGGAATGCCTAACAAGATGGTGATCCACAGTAAGAAGATAGTATGTAACTAGAGGGCGAGAGTTGTAAGCCAATAGGGGGAAGTAGAATGCTCAGGTGGGAGGAATCCAAGCCTAAGCACCGGATAACTCGTACAGAAGGATAGAGGAAGAGAACCGGGTGGCTTGACACCTGGTGATGTTAGAAAGAAGACAAGTGCTTATGCTTATAAGGAACCCCAAGGTTAGCTTATAGCTCTTGAGTCTTATCTTATCCCTCCTTCATCCCTATTGCTTCATGCTATGCTTGTACGACTTCTTACTGATTCCTATCTTCTCGGCGTTGGCTTGTACTTCTGCTTATAGGGTACCTGCGTTCTTCATCAATACTGAAAGCGGATGGACTGTTGGCCAAGCTAAGGCAAAGCCGAATCTCAACTAAATCTGACTTATTTTCACAGAGGAAGAAGCTTCTTTTTAGCCTAGTGCTTAGAACGAAAGCCATTGCAAAGAAGCGAAGGGCGCTAAGCGGGGATGGTCAAAAAGTAGAAACTTATACTTTCTGGTAAACAACTGGTTAGAAAACCGTATCCCTGCCCCATTAAGCGTGCTTGGGAAAGACTCCAGCTTTATGAAAGAGGTAGGCCCCCGTAACCAATTTGAAAGGGACACTGGCCTACTAGGAATTTGCAAATAGAAAGCCAGGACATGAAAGTAAGACAGATAGGAAAGGGGATACCTAACCCCCCACCCAGGAAAAAAACTATGTGTGGTCATACTCTCTGCCACAACTTTACTTTACTTTTGCCCCTTTCCGCCCTATGGTTCTTGCTATTTGTGGGTCCTTTCCAAAGGGTTTCAAGTGAGATAACTAGTAGTGTAGTGCAAATAGTGGGCTCGTAGCAGGCTGTCTTAGGGAGTTTGACAAGATCCCAAGTTTGATTCTTTTCAAGTGCTCTTAGCTCCTCCAACATGGCCTCTTGCGGCTCCTACGAGCTTAGCTTACTATCAAACAAACTTATATCCTGCTTTTCATCTGTAGGTTTTCCCCCATTCATAGGTCATCTACTTCGGCTTTTCCTTCTTCATCTTGTTGTTGAAGAATATCGTCTCCATCCATTTAGGGAATTCATACATCTGGACTCGTTGCCCATTCATTTCACTTCTGCTCGCAGCACTTCCGTACGGGCCAGCAGTGCCTAAGTCAAAGCCTTTGATTCTTCTCCCTTAGTGAAAGTGGGGCAAGATTAGACCTATGATGAGACTACCTATTAGTGTGTTGCTTTGGTGCAAGAGGTGATCCTATTTTATCATTCGTTGAGGAGAAGAAAACTGCGAAG
Source organism: Zea mays (assembly GCF_902167145.1). NCBI lineage: Eukaryota > Viridiplantae > Streptophyta > Magnoliopsida > Poales > Poaceae > Zea > Zea mays. The sequence continues at coordinate 55,348 of NW_023366901.1, forward strand.
GAAGTGATAGATCATGGCACCGGGGATGATGCGATTCAAATATTAGGGAGGCCACATCCAGTACCACACATTTTCTTCCGTGGATAAGAAAGCCTATTATATTATATTAAGTAAGGGCCTATGGCTTGGGCTACTGTGACATCTGTTTAGTCATAACTGCTTTTATAATTAATAAAGGCACTGCGGCATCTGTAATGGACTACCTTCCGCTACTGTTTAGTCTGTTCTCTTTAACTGTCCCTTTATTGTTTATAGGACTCGTATTGAAGTCTTGGAGTTTTATTTTACTTGATCTTTCTCACCCACTAGACTCTTTCAATATCATATAGAAAGGATGAATTAAATATCATTAATCAAGGCGCGTAGCGATTAAGGTGAATCAAATCCTCACTCTGTCCTTGTGTTCATGATAGCCCTAGGCAGCATAGTTGGTGTCCTGTAGGAATGGTTGTAGAAGGTAGGCAGTCCCAATCCTAGCCCATTGCTTTTACTTAGTCCATACACTCCATGGCTTACATGACATATCGGACATACTACAGCATGAGGCATACTGGACAGACTGCATAGGCTTAAGTAGTAGACTCATGGCTTACATACTGGACAGACTGACTCCTGTAATGCTTATTGCCAATCTAGCTAATGGGCTGACTTCATTGGCTTGCTCTCCTCACCTATGGATTCGTATTGAAGTCTTGGATGATGTAGTTTATCAATCTTAGAGCATGGTTCGTACCATACCTGTAGTGCCGTTCCTTGTGGTTCTTCTCCTGTGGTTGCTTTAACGAGCTGGAAGCGCCCTTCGACCGGCCCAGCGTTGCCGAAGAGGATTCGAAGACAAATGGCAATGAAAGGTTGTGGGAAGAGCTTATTTGAATGAAAAGAGCAGAAAGAAGCAAGTCGGGGTGAAGAAGACGTACGGTGAGACAAATACTGACTTGTAATCGCTGAGTCTACTGACTTGTATTCGCGGAGTCTATAGTATGCTCTTTTCTCTCTTTCTTGCAACTTCGTTCTTTTCTTTTTTGCATCCTTTTCTCAATGTCTTATTTGATCTCTTCCACCTTGCCTATGCCTATCGGGTATCCTGCCCCGGTGTATGTACCATAATGGATTTTAGCATAAGAACAGTGCTCTTCCTCGTTGGCTCGGTCCCCCCTCTCTCGTTGTCAGTTTGTCCACTAATTCTTCTTACCAAGGCACAAATCTGCTGCATCTATTTCAAGAGTTGCACCTCACTCGTCACCACGCCATATTGGCTTTTCTCTTTCCACTGCCTCAGCCACCACTCCTTAGCTGCATAATCCTTGACGAGATCGTAATGTTTAATTAGTTCCAGCCACGCTGTGTCAGATTTCATTCCTGATGCATTTTTCTTTTATTGTCTGGTGATTTTGAAAAGTCGGCACCCACAGATCTTCAGTGCGAATATTAGAGCAGACAACTCAAAATCGTGCGTAGGATAGTTATGCTAGTGGGCAACTGGCCTTTCCCATAGGCTATGACACAGCATAAGAAGAAAGCTTCGCTCAGCCTAAGTCAATAGGGTATGATCCGTCTCTGGCACGGGCATGGCTAGAATGGGCACGAACTGGTCATTGTCATAGGGATGCTAGCCATGGTGTAGTAGCATGATTATAATAGGGTTGAGGTCAAACTTTCTATTTGAATAGGGACCAGTTAATATATACATTTTGAAACTAGAAGGTGTTTCCTTAGCTTCAAAGTCTGGGTCGAATAAAGAGAAACTCCACTGGTAATGTGAAAAGAGCCCTACCCGCCTTCATAGAAGATAAGACGGAACAAACTTCTTCTTTGAAACTAGGCTAAGGCTTGTATTCTTTAAAGTATTTGTTTTCATTCTTTACCTTTCTTGCAGCTTTGGAAAGAGTTATCCAGCAAAATGAGATTCAAGTCCCTTGCCCTGGTACTTTCCTTATGATAGATGGTAGTTCGGTCGTTTATTCGCCCTCTCCCTAGTTTCAGTGAAGAATTGCTTGCTCTACCTACTACAAGAAGAACCTATCGTAGCATACTATGGAAAATTGAAGGGTGTGCGGACTTAATGACAAAGATTAAGGCCAGTACCTGTGTGTACTTGTGGTGTGGTATAGTAAGTGGTAAAAGGCAGGCTACTAAAGCGTCCGATGTGTGCACCTTTTTCACTGCTTCTACTAAGCCTTTTTGCATGGATTACGAACAAGACCCTCCTTCATCCCTATTGCTTCATGCTATGCTCTAAAAAAGCATTACCATTCATCCTCTCATTTTCCATAAGAGCAAAAGCAAGCTCAAAATCCAGAAACTGCGTTCGCAGCGGAACGGAAAGAAGACCCTTCCATTTTACTTTGAGGTGAAATGCAGAGAGTACACCAATTAATGTCTGCGAGTTAGGCACCAAGAGCAATAAGAAAGCGTTGGAAATGTTGGCTAATGGATGCAAATCTCATCCTTTGTCTTTGAGTTTATCTCTACCGCTGACGTCCACAACACTGCCTGGATTGAGACTCATTATCTCCTCCTGCCCCTACTTCTATGAGAGAATCATCCCACTTTAAGCCATATATCCCCCACATTGCTAATTAGTTTCCTTGCCAAAGTTTTTATTTCGGTATGTTATTTGAATACCGAACTTCTGTTCAAGCTATTTTTTAATAACCTTCACTGCAACAGGATAGATCCCTTTCACTTGAGATTCTTATTAATTATAGAGCTATCCAACCTTTTCTTCCTTCTTTCCACATCAAATCCACAGCACGCATGCTCAGGTTGAAAAGTCTTAAGTTAGACCATCTTCGCCAACTTATGCATGGATCCAAAAACGATATTCCTGCTTGACACACTTTGCCTTTACCCAGGATCACTCTTCTTCGGAAAAGCATACTCCATCTACTTTTTAATAGCTCCACTAAATGCTATTGCGTGAGGGTACTGTGCACCTACTTACATCTTAGCCTTGTACTGCGCCGGGTGCTTTGCTCACTATGAAAGCTGGTAATAAGATTCGATATAAGGAATGACTCAGCTACGCTTCCTTCTTCCGCACCAGTAGCTTCTAAGTCCAAATAAGGTTATTTCCTGGTCAATCGATCACATGATGACTTCTTCAATAACTCTTTGACCCTAACTATGTATGCATCTGCTTTGCCAATAATGAGATTTCCAAGCATTCCAGGCTTTGACACCACCTTTTTCTAGGCCATGTCAGAGCTAAAAAGAAGTTGTTAATTGATAAATAAAAGCAAAGAGATTTGAGCCATATGCATAAAGCTTAAACTTACTTATTGGCATACGAGCAGAAGCACAGGAAATGATGAGAGGCGCGCAGCGATTGATTACTAGCATATTCAATTAGACAGGTTTCTTTTCAATCAACACAAGCAGCAGGCGTAGCTTTTCATTCACTCGCTCTAAGCACGGGAATAGAATAAAGGTATGGGTCCCCCACCTTACCATCCGTTCTGTCAGACCAATTGCTAAAGAGTTTTATTCGATTTGAGACAATCAGGAGATGGGCCTTTCTCAAATTGAACAGCCGGCCGCTACTAAGCTATACTATATATAGGCTCTAAAGGTCTTACTTTAAGAGTACTCCTATTATGTATGGGTGGATCCGCTCTACGTAATGAAGCCAGCCTAATTGGATAGCAGCAGGACTTGCGAAGTACCCAGGCAGGATAGTAAGCTACTCATAAGGTTTTAGGGAATGGCGTTTGGACTCCAAGTCTATGCCTCCAACCATGTTACAAGTGCCCAAGTCTAAGTTCTTCCAAGAGTTCAGACAGGGGATAGGGTATTTACCGGTAAGCTCTTTCTCAATGCATATTTTAAAATCGATGGGGGTGGGTCGGATTTGAAAAGAAAGGACCCCTATTACGGAAGTAGCTCAGTCAGTCAGCTATCTTGAACGTTCTTTGCAAGCACTATTGAGCACTAAGCAACTCTTGCTGTCCCTAAAGGGCCCTTCTACCTTTTCAGAGATAGCTGGTACATGACATCCATTATATGCTATTTTGGAAGTGAGAGAATGCACAACATACTGACAGATAGGCCAAAGGCTCCCTTGGCTCCAAAAAGGAAGGACGGTGCCCTCTTTCTCGCTACATCGGTTTTCGTTTGGTTTATGCTTGCTTTCGTACTGTGTGTGATCTTTCCGACCTCTTCTCTTCCTTTCTTTTTGGCGAAGCGAAGAGAAAAAACGGGACCATGAGCACAGGAGCCGCAGGCGAGGGTACATGGACCGCATACAGGGTAGTTCCCCGCACTTGAAGCATAGCCCACGAGCACGGCGATAAGTTCGTTTGGTAAACAAACGGCTCTGCCCTAGCTTCTACTTCCTAGTTTAGTTGATATCTAGGTTCCAGTGTAGTAAGTCTTCCAAATGTATAAACACTTTTCTGGTGTGGTTGAACCTATGATTATGATCGGTTGGGCGATCCGCCTATAGCCAGCCTTGGTCCAGGGCGAGCATTCACAAAGGTTTTTCTTCTAAAGGAAAGAGGGCTAAGAAGTTCCAGGTGAGCGATCTACTCATCTTCCTGCTAAAGGCAATCTCTATTACCGGAACGTTTTTTCTTATTCTTTACCCAGGCAGGCCTATCTCAGTTCCGTTAGTAGTTAAAGAATATAAGGTACCATGATGTATTATTAGTTGGAACCAAGCATTATAGAAAGTACTAGTTATTACAAGCCTAGGTAGAGTGCTTTTATCCAGCCAGGTGAAGCTCCACTCAACAGCTTCCATCCGCTGGGCTCTTCTTTACAGTACAGGCCATCAACAAGTAGAGGAAGGTCGATTGGATCATGTCCGAATCCCATTGCAGAAGAGTGAAAAGCAGATTTATGTATACATACCATATGACTGAACAACTCTTTTGACTGCAGACCCGTAGGAGGAAGGTGGAGTTAGTTAGATGAATTGCACCCGACATGGCTCGATGCGTCGCAGCACGCCATCCGTGGAAGAACACACATGAATAGAATAGGCCTCCATACTTGCCCAGCCCACAGCAAGCATCAGTGGTGGTCACAAAACCTGCACATTGTAATTCGATCATAATGTGAGTGCTTCCCCAGAGGCAGAAGCTGAGTCTACAAAAAGGTGGGAGCATAAAATGTAGGTGAGTCAATTGCGTGTGGCCTTCAAGTATTTCGTATTGTAACAATATTCAATCGGCATCCAAACAAAGGTGCATGTACGGTTCCTAAGGGATACAATTTTGTCCTAATCAACCAAACAAGCAACGGATTGAGCAACTAGCGCTAGGCGCATCCGTTTTCTTGCTTCATCGAGAAAGATTAAATAAGTTGATAGCGCGATCTCGTACTAACACATACTCTCTAAATATTGAAGAACTTGCATGCGGCCACAACCGCGGTATGAGTTCTGATCTCAGACTTTGTTTGGGGGCTGCTTGCCCCTTCGCGTCGACAAGGAAACTGTGGACGACAATGGGTTTAGAATTAGAATAGAACGAGGACCCTATCGAACAAATAGAGGAAAGGGCAGAAAGGGGCAAAAGTAAAGTCTAAGCGACATATGGCACGAAAAGGAAATCCAATTTCGGTAAGACTTGATCTGAATCGTAGTTCAGATCCAAGTCGGTTCAGTGAGGGCGACCGCGAAAGTCACCGAATGGGTTCGGTCCGTCTTTTCCTGATCTTTGTTTGTCCCCCCAAAGGCGTGAGAGGACGTTGCAGATGTCCGGGACGGACACGACTTCTTCTAACGCTAGAAGACCACAGGAAGAAACCCGGGACCAGAGCATGTCGTGAAAGACGCACACGGGGCGGGCGTGCTTCGACCGTGTCTCCGGGGCACAGTTGAATGTAGATATCATGAACGCGAGGATAAGGATACCAGGCCGAGAAACCCGGGCAAGTACTCTACTCCCCTAATGTGCCGATCGCTAGCGCATCCAGGGCCCCGGCGCCCAGCTCCGCTGGAGAGGCCGTCACTGATCTTAAAAGTGCGTCTGCGGTTCGGATAGACTGATTCTGCGAACGCCTAGCCCCAGGAATCAAGAAAAAAACAAGTGCTAAGTTTCATTTCAGATCAGTGAATAAACCGAAAAAAGAGACCTTTTTCGCTCGGCGCCGCACTATGCTCCGCTTCAACAAATGAGAGTTTTCGGTGGAACCGGTGAACCACGCGAGCTGGTTAGATGCGTGGGGCAGAGGGCTCGTAGTACCTGATAGCGCAGCTATGCAGTGGAAGGGAAGGAGCCTAAATCGACCCCCTTCTTTCTTTTTTATTCAAAGACATAAAAGCACAGTACAAAGAGATTGGACTCTCGGATGAGACCTTGCAGCTACCGTTCCGACGCGCCCCTGACCCTATCTTGATTAAAAAAAACCGAAAACCCTCTCTAAGGTGGAGCCTAGTTGAAGCTGTCATTCAAAGAAAAAATGGGAATCAAAATCCACTTTTAGGGATATAGATGAAGTCTCGCTCAGTAAAGAGAGTTGTAGATTCGTAGAAGAGGATCAGAGTACGCGCGCTACAAAAGGCAGCTAGCCAATGAAAGTAAGTGGAAAGAATATAGTACTTTTGTACTGACCCCTCCGGGGCCCCCGGTTGTTTTGGCGCGCCCTACCCCAACGTTAGACTATTGCCTTTTTAGCCTACGCTTGCTGCTTGCAGCATGGATTCGATAGATCTATCGAATCCATGCTTCCCCCGCCCCGAAGCGAGACTCTATCCAGATCTCAAAGAATAACGAGCTAGGCGGCCGGCGGGCAAAGAAAGGGGGCGGGCCGGCCGGTCGGGGCCTTGGCGATACGTTCTTCTTTCGAAGCGTTTTGCCAATAGAGCGAGGGCGTCCTTCTGGGGTGGGGCGTTTACTTGAAAATGACAACCGCCTGTTCCAGCAGCGGGGGCCTTGCACGAAAGCAAACCGCCCGATTAAGTAGCAGTTGCTTCGCTGATGGGCCCTGCGAGGGGGGCATTGTCCCTCAGTTCTTACCAACCTCAGGTGTGTAATCGACATCTAACTTATTATCTTCTATTTTTCATGCAAGCTACTGAGATATGCCTCAGCTGTCCATTTCTTATTCATTCAGGGCGCCCCTAGTGGACTTGGCGGTGCTCCTTTCTAAAACCAGAACAACTCTGAACGTTAGGGAAAATAAGGGAAGACCACCTGAGCGAACCGACCGAAGGGACTTTCTTACTTATCCGAACCGAACGTTAGCGGCTTAAGCTAAGCCTATCACGAGCAGCGTTGCTGCTTGATCGGCGGGGAGGAAGATCTCCAAGTATGGGGCAAAGGATCAAGCGCTTTTACTTTGCTTTGTCCCCCGGGATCCACCACAGGTTGGGTTTGAGAGCCGTGTGATGGGTGACTATCTAGCACGGTTCAGAGAGCACGTGTATGTAGTCTGCGCTGGTGAATGGAAGCCCCCGCCGCAAAAAAGAAGCGGCTTTTCCCACGGCTCTGTCACCATTGACTCTATTTATTATTATGGTAAATCATTGTATCAAGATGTCAATCTTAGATCTTATTTCAGTTCGATACGTCCACCTACGAGACTCACCTTTGGCTTTCGTCTCGGTAGGTGTATTATTCTACATTTTCCCAAAAGGACATTCATTCATTTCTTTCTTCCCCGTCGACCACTACGACTAAAACGACGCGACAAATCAAGACCCGGAAAGGATAAGGGCCGGTGGTGGGCATTTGGGAAAGTCGGGCCGATCGGGTGTCTTCATTCAAGCGAGGGTACAGAGGAAGAACGAAACGAAGTGAGAGGCCGGGGGGCAGGGAAAAGAGTCGAGTCGATCGACCGGGAGAAGCAAAACGAAATCAGGATTTGGCCGAAAAAGATGCAACGTTATGGATACCATGACCGATCACCATCGAGAAAGAAGAATTTTTCTAAATCACTTCGGGTGAGCGGGGCCTTCAAGCATCCGAAATACGCCGGGGTTGTAAATGACATAGCCTTCCTGATAGAAAATGACGACTCCTTCATAAAAACAAAGTTATTCAAGTTCTTTTTTTTACCAAAGAAGTCCCGCTCTGACGGCCCGACGAGTCATCTACTAAAAAGGACCCTCCCCGCTGTGCGCCCCTCCTTGAATTATTCGGTCATGCAATACTTTTTTAATACAAAGAACAAAATGCATTTCGACCCCGTCGTAGTTCTCAATCATTTCGTGGCACCGGGTGTGGCTGAACCATCTACGATGGGGGGAGCGAAGGGAGGAAGCTTAGATAAGAGAATACGCTCTCGCATCGCTTTTTTTGTAGAAAGCTCGACCAGCGATAAAAAGTGTTTGGCCCGAGCCAAAAAGAGGTTGATCCACTTCATTCGCCAAGCGAATGATCTTCGCTTCGCGGGAACAACAAAACCACCATCTCGCTCTTTCCTTTCTTCGGTGCTACCTTTTTTTTTTCAAGGGATGGGGTTGGGGTGTATAATAACCCATTTTATGAGTATGCCCGGGAACAACTCCTAGGTCAATTAAGGATCAAATGTAGGAACCTCATGGGTAAGGATAAGGTAATGGAATTGATAGAGAAATTCATAGACCTAGGTAGGATAGGCAAATTGATAAAGGGAATAGAGATGATGATAGAGATCATACTGAGAAAGAGGAGAATTCCGTACGGGTACAACTCTTATTTGAACGAAGTGCAAAAAATGCGATCTTTTTTGTCTAATAGAACAAACACTAATACCTTAATTGAGTCGGTAAAGATCAAATCAGTTTATCAAAGTGCTTCTCTGATTGCTCAAGACATCTCTTTTCAACTGAGGAACAATCCAATCTCATTTCGTTCCATTTTTAGTAAAATAGTTAAGGATATTCCATTAATAATGCCAAAAGGGGTGGAGGGGATACGTATTTGTTGTTCTGGTCGATTAGGGGGTGCGGAAATAGCTAGAACTGAATGCGGAAAGTATGGAAAAACATCTTGTAATGTATTTAACCAGAAAATCGATTATGCTCCTGCGGAAGTATCTACTCGTGACGGAATTTCAGGTGTCAAAGTGCGGATCTCATATAGTCAAAATAAGAAGGGACGTGCTATATCCGAAACGTACGAAATATAGTAAATATAGTAAATGCAGATGTAGTAGGGGTCGCGAACCGGATGGTACACAACTTGGTTTTGGAAGATATGGCACCAAAAGTAGTAGAGCTGGTCGTCTTTCATATCGAGCCATTGAAGCAGCGCGTCGGGCTACAATCGGACAATTCCGTCGTGCTATGAGCGGACAATTCCGAAGAAATTGTAAGATATGGGTAAGAGTTCTCGCAGATCTTCCTATTACGGGGAAACCCGCAGAAGTTCGAATGGGAAGAGGAAAAGGAAATCCTACGGGTTGGATTGCTCGTGTGTCCACGGGACAAATCCCATTTGAAATGGATGGTGTGAGTTTGTCAAATGCTCGACAAGCCGCTAGATTAGCGGCGCATAAACCATGTTCGTCAACCAAGTTTGTTCAGTGGTCGTAACGTAATTGGTTAGTGGGGAAAAACCGGGCCGGGACTCAAAATAATTTTACGAAGTGTTTGTTCCGGAAGTGGAAAGACAAAGAGGGATAGGGAGCTCGCCTCCTTCTTTTTTGTAATCGCCGAAATGGAAATTGTACGACGACCCTTCTTGTTCCAGGCATACGACCCTGAGACGTGACGGTGTCACTTTTCCGGCCCGGTAAAGTGACAGTTATATAAAAAAGAATAAGAAAGAGAAGCGTGATGTTGTCAGCAATCAAATTATCGTAAATAGATAGTATAGTACGGTTGCGTTGTTTCAATTTCTGTTCGTCGGTCCTTGGGTTACGAAGAAGAAGATGCACAAAGACTCCCATGTCTTTCTTTTGGTTGGAAAACCCAACCTGCGATTTCAGATAAGTCTTTCTGCTTAGAGCAAAGCAAGAAGCGGAGCTACAATCATGCTTTCTTAAGTATGGAGAACAATATTTTACTTAGTTCATTTGAAACGTCAGTACTACTCTGTGCTATTTGTACTATTATTTTAGTAGGCACGGCCACGTGCAGAAGATTAAGGGGGGAACAGACCTCACTTGGTAAACGACCGAGGGAAGATGAAATTCTTGACTTACCCCAAAAGCGAATTTGGAAACGGGGGAGTCATCATCCTCCGGTCAACCCGGAAGCCCCACAAATCGAGGGGGTCCCGGAAGCCCCTCAACTAGAGGCGGGGACTCCAGTGGCTTCCCCCGTCCAAGTAGAAGAAGTGAAGCAAGAAGGACACCAGAAATGCAGGGACATAATTGGAATTCAAGATGAATCACGGTAAACACTTGTAGATCTTTCAGCTACACCATATGACCTAAAGTGAGAATAACTATTCGTTCTGGTATCACCCCTCTAAGCACCTCTTAATGATCCTAATTACCTAAAAAGAGAAAAGACTGGGACCGTCTCAACTGTAGCAGGGGTAATGTGCCCAAGAGCTCCTATCCTAGGCTTTCCCAGGCACCTAACCTAGCCTTGACATAGCATTCCTGTCTACACCTCTAGGCTACGAGCAAATAGTATTTCTAATACATAAATTAGAGTGCTTTGTTGGCTGAAAGACTATGGAATTAGAGAAAGAAACAGTCTCCCACTGGCAATTCTTCACAAGTTCGAAACTTAACACGAACCCTTGATCGCTGTAGCTGAAGTGGTAAAACAAGAAAAATTGGTTCTTTTAGCCTTTCCTTCCCTATTTGACTTTCCTTATTCTAAATGGGAATCTTTCTTTGAAGAAATAAGAAAGGACTACTTGGAAAGTGACACAGACACTGGTACATCAGGAAAACCTTTAGAACTCACCGTTCAACTTGATCTTCGCAGGAAAAAGCTTCTTCTCTATTAGGACCTAATAGCAATAAATAGACCAGCCAGGCGAGTGAGAAAGGAGGAAACATTACTCTCTTTCTGCAAAGTCCGAGTCCCATTTGATGAGCCAAAAGAACCATCTCTATCTCTTCTTATATTCCAGAGATTACTCGCTCACCTACAATGCTTTGGGCCCAGTCTTCTCTATGCATGGATGGCTTTGAAAGAAAGATAACTAGAATCAATCTCTTCTCCTAGGAAAAGAATCGGATTTCTTCGAAGAGCTGCGAACTTGACCAGAAGAAAGGTCAGTGTAGAGAAGCTCGGTCAGTGATAGTCTTCCCCCGACCGTATTCTGACTAGAAAATCTGGCTTCTATTACAATTACAAGTTCCGTTCCTAATGAAACTACTCAAATAAAAAAGTACGTGTACAATACAGAATTGTTATATGGGAAGTTTACTATTGGATATAACATGAGAAGAGCAAGCGGAGAACCTGTGCCCTTTATCATAGGTCATGCTATTTCTCTTTGGAAGATTCAAGTGGGAATGCTGCGCCCAACATGGATGTCTATGCTATTATTGAGAAAAAATGAATCAAAAAAGCAGCAGAATACGAGAAGGATTTATTTTCTGAAAGGGTGTATACATTAGAGTGTACCTGCTTGGTAGGCATGAAATCACTGACAAAGAGTTGCCTAGCTCCGATGAAATTGCAAGCATAATTTGGAATTTAATAGAAGCGGGCATAGCTAGGGGTGAACCACGAGAAGTTAGAGCAAGAGCTCCGGGTAGGTATCGTAAACATCCTGAGTGTATCACGGCATTGAAGCAGAAGAAACAGAAATGTTTTCCTTTCATTGTAGCCGATATAGAGACTGTTATACTAAATAATGTGCTTGTACCTTATGCTGCGGGGCTCTTAGTGGTGAATCCGGGGGATGATGTGGCTGCCATGGATGATCAAATAGACACATATTTTTTTGAAGATTACAATTTGATAATACCTTCCCTTGAAGAAAGGAGTACTAAAATGTTGGTAGATTTTATAGAGCGTATAGCCAAACTGGGATCTACTCACAAGGGCGTGAAAACAGTTTACTTTTCGAATCTAATTTCTCGATCCGATCGACTTAATGAAGTTTTTAGCCAGTCATATGGTCGAGTACACCATCAAACCGCTGATGAGGAACAAGAAGCTTTACCAGTTATCAATTTATAGGAAAAAAAGGGGGAATAAGAAATTGGTGTTCCATCTACGAGATTCATACACTCAACTCCCTAATAGTCTAGAAACATTGGCTAAGACTTTATGTCCGCACTTAGGTTCAAAAGGCTCAATAGCACATGACGAAGTTCAAGTGTCTTCTCTTCAGGAGAATAGAGCCCAATTGTTGGATTATATGGAGCTGGATATCAGTCTTTTAGGTGATGTGATGCTTCGGGCTAAATCAATTTATTGGACTAGATACAATGTGGATATCGGGGTATGTTTGACATTGTCATCGCTAGCTAAAAAAATATATCGAATGAAGTATTTGCAAAATATGAATGAAAATGAGATTCACGAAGGGATTTGTGGCAGCCATCAAGGAGCCAGAACCTTAGCTAAGCGAGTCCTACGAGATGGGTTTTATTGGCTGGCCTACTTTGCGAGCAGAAGCGTAATATTTAGTGAGTCTCAGTTTGAAAAGTGCCAGTACCACAGTCGTATGACTCACAGACCTCCGACAACCTTGACGAGTATAGTGACCTGACCCCATGGCCGTTGCTTTTGAACCTGGGGAGTTTGCTTTTGTACTTAAGCAAGGGAATTTGATGAAAGTGATTGAGCTGACCTACTATCTATAGTAAGACATGCCCTTTCCACAGGAGTGGAGGAGCTCCCACGTGATGGTGTAGTGTGAGGCTGTTTGGAGACCCCTCTGGAACTTGACCCTAGCTCCATTTCTTTTCCTCTTAATAGCAAGATTTTCTTTGTCGTAAGACGGTCGATATGGGTCTTTCCATTGCATCCACACCTCACTGGCATAAGCTTATTAAATGGTTAAGGGTGAAGATCGGGCATGGCAAGGACTGGGCCGTATACATAGGTTCTTTGAGCTGCTGTAAAGCTTCTTACGAGTTCTTTTGAAACAGTTCGGTAAGCGGGCTTGCTGATCTACCCATACCCAGGCGCTTCTGAACCGATAATATCTTAGCCTGAACTCCTTCATTTAGTAGCCGAACATTTCACATTGCCTATATCTTCTGCCGGGTCTGGACACCCTCTGAGGCGCGAAGCGGTGAGCTCAGCTCTGAGACTTGCGCCTTTCTAGCTAATAAAACCTCTTCGACCAATCCCCACATTAGAACTCCGCGTTGTGGAACTACGACATATGTCCCTCCCGCGTATTCCCTAATAGTGCTTCTCGGAAGGCCGTCTTAACTCGGATTGTCCGTCCTTTGAGAGTATTCCCAATTAGGTTAGGGATTTTTATTGGTTGGTGAGGTATTTTTATCATTCCCTTCGTATTGCAGGAAGTATGCTATTACCAATGTGTTGCTTGTACTGGAGAAAAAACCCTCAGATCAGTTGGATTTTTTAGAGTCACGCGTTAGGGTAGGAGTCTTTGATCATCTCTGAATCAAGTATATATTTTGGAATGAAAAGAGGATTTTCCTAGTAGAAATCCCTTATATAGAGTAAGTATAATATATTAGTAGATCGCCATTCTTTCTATCTATATCATTTGGAGAAACTCAAGACTTTGTGAACTGGATGACTACAGCCCCGGGGTTCCCTCACTCAAAACTCTACCAAGTGAGCTGAATTGAGATACTCTATATAGATTTCGAATGAGCTAATCCGTATAGTGAACTCAACGCCTAGTTCACTTCACTCTTTCGCTTACCAGATGTGAACCAAGCTTCTTTTCTTTCTCCCATAGTTCTACTATCAGTGTTTTGCTTTGTTCTTCAATCCATTGATTTCTTCTAGTTATTAGTACAAGTAGGGCGTCTTACTTTGCTTTTCTTTCCAAGCAAGCGGACCACCTATTCAAAGAGATCTGACTTCTCCTACTACTACTTCTTCCTAGGTAAGCAATTCCACTACTTCTCAAAAGCCTGACGCTCCGCGCCTCGTGCCTTTCTTCAATCAACTCGTAGGCTCCTCGCTTGACTATATTTTATTAGTGCATATATTTCTATTTCGTAGTGATTCATTGCGACTCGTCCCGTTTCATTAAGGTCATTGGAAGGCTGCCGGAGTAGCAAACTTCTCTCAAACCAGCCCCCAGCCAGAATTTTGATTTACCTTATCGCTAGTGCAAACCCAAAATACAATACGATCTCATGTACTCTTAGAAAAATTATATGGTTGCAAATAGACAACAGCTAGACTAGTGGTAGTAGTAGCAAAAGTAATGGGTTGCTTTGAATGAAGAAAATAATACGAAGCTAGGCCTCGGGAGATGGGAGTTATTAAGAAGAGAACGGATGACACAATCACCACCACTGGCTTTACCCAAATCCCCCCCTTTGCCCTCGAGAACCACTACAAGAATACCGCATCTTATGAAAAAAAAAAGAAGATAATTACCCACACCCCAATCATGATTGAATCGTTTCATCATATCATGAAAACAAGAATTAATGATTCTCCTTCTAGGCTGATCCCTACAATGGCTTACCATTACTGTGTCTTCTTTCTCTCTCTATGGAGCACTGTTACTCTATTATCTTCAGAAAGGATAGTAGATGGAACAAGAGACTCTCGAAGAATTTGCTATCGAGCTCTAAGTTGAACGATAAGTAACGATGGGTAAAGCAAGGTATGCATGGGCTAGACTAAGAGATGTAAAAGGATTACGAGGGTTTGCTTGAGAAGGTTCTAATAGGGGATCGGGATTCAGGCCCAGAAAACAAACCACTGACCGACCAGACCAATTCAAGAAAAGAAGGACTCTTGAATTCAAAGCAGGATGTGGAAGCTGAAGGAAGGCCCAATTCATCACAGAGCAAGCTTCACCTTCTGTTTTTTCTTCAACCGAAGCACTCTGGCATAAACGTTTGTTTAGGCCATCCCTCCAACAAGTCATCAGTCATCTGTTCTATGAGCGGAGAATCCAGTCAAGCCAGATGATCAGCAAAGTGGTTCAGCTTGCTGTCAGGCCAAGGCACCGGATCCAGAGACCTAATCTACGATAGATCACTCTAGGGTTTGATTCATAAATACACATCGATTCACTCATATCACTATGAACGCGCGCAAGGAAAAGGGAGAGGACAGAGCTCTCCATTCCTTCTTTGAGAGAAGAGATTGTTGAGAAATCCACTGTGAGAAGGCAGGGACAGGCTAACTGGTTGGTCAAGGGCTACGACTCAGCTTAAGAAAGCAGCACACTGGACCTACATGCGGGCCATCTGAGAAAGAAGAAGACGCATCTGAAAATACGAAATACCAAAAAGAAAGTAACTAAGAAAAGCAGTCCGCACTCCCATCCCAGAAGCAAGTCCGATCGGAATTCCTACTCCTGCGTATTGCCTCTCGCAAAGTACGAGTTTAGTCCAAGAGATGAGGGTTCTTCCTTTCTGCCACTCCGTCCAAACCACTCACACGCTTCTTCGCTGTACTCTCTATACTCCTGCCCCTGGTCTTTATGCATTAGTTTCTTCGAACCTTCTCTTTATTCTGGGTGAAGTAGCTCTCTGGAGTACTAATAAGGGGCTGGCTTTCCTAAGAGTTATTTATAAGTCAAAGTTTAAATTATAAGGTAAAGTAAAAGTTGTAGTCACTCTTGTGCTTGCAGACTCTTGACAAAGGTTTCTTTCCATTGACTAGTGAGATGACAGGGCGGGAAATCCAGGTAGGTGAATCACTGAAAGGAAGATTTCTATCACTACAATGAAATTTGTAAGCCCATCTTATTAGCTTATGTCATTCTTCCAAGTAATAAGCCAGCTTTTAACGCCTAAAGTATACCTTGAGTCTTTTTACCTATGGGCAAGCAAGCCCTTTTTCCATACAAAACTCATGTTCCGTAGGACAGAAAGAAACTGACGGGAAATACAGCACGGATTATAGGGAGTTATACTGCTATTTCTATTCAGCCGTAGACCTTAAATCTGAATTGGAACCCTTAAGAGCCCCTTTTTTCAGTCTCAACTCACCCACATCGCCAATGGAGGAGAAGTGCTTGTGGGTGGCCAATCCCTGGCATGCATTTCCACGAAATGGAATAGAATGCTTAATAGGCAGGCCCCTCCTTTCATGTTAACATACGTCTAAGATTTTAAGTTCGAATCGTTGGTGCATAGATTTGTATCGCATTTGCTAGTTAGTCTTATGTTACCTGACCTGACAGAGCTCAGTGGCTTGCTTTAGAGAGTAGAGGATCGCTTAAAATATTGCATTTCCGCATAGATGGACTCATGGGTAATCCAATCCCCTGACAGAAGCGGCTTCTTCTCCTTGTCAATGACTTTATACACCCATTCTCACCCGTGCTTGCTGGTGAAGCTACCCTTATGGAATAAGTTGACAGGAATGATACGTGCACGCCTAACAGTAGTCGATTCTAATCATTGTCTTGTACCCAACATGCATGAAGAAAGAGTTTAATAGCATTTAAATAGTTGTACAAACACTTCGTGCCTGTGGCCTCTGGAAGCAGATCTACGAGACGGAAATGAAATGATTGAGAGAGAGAAGCCCTAGTAATTCAATGTGACCAGCCAGCACCTATTGGTTGGGATTACTCAAGGTATACCAAAAAGGTTGAGTGTCTCCTCGCCATTCATTTTGGAATGCCATCTAGGCGAGCAATAGTTCTCCGTTTCCTTCGTAATATTTGGCCGAACCCTGAAAGAAATATATAGGGCCCAAAATCATAAGATTCTCTGGAATCTCCACTGTTGCCTGA
>NW_023366902.1:0-32500 GCF_902167145.1 Zea mays
ATAGGATAGAACGTACACAGGGTGTACACATTATATATGAATGAAACATATTCATTAACTTAAGCATACTCCTTTTTTTATTTAATGAGTTGATATTAATTAAATATCTTTTTTTTTAGATTTTTGCAAAGGTTTCATTTACGCCTAATCCATATCGAGTAGACCCTGTCGTTGTGAGAATTCTTAATTCATGAGTTGTAGGGAGGGACTTATGTCACCACAAACAGAAACTAAAGCAAGTGTTGGATTTAAAGCTGGTGTTAAGGATTATAAATTGACTTACTACACCCCGGAGTACGAAACCAAGGATACTGATATCTTGGCAGCATTCCGAGTAACTCCTCAGCTCGGGGTTCCGCCTGAAGAAGCAGGAGCTGCAGTAGCTGCGGAATCTTCTACTGGTACATGGACAACTGTTTGGACTGATGGACTTACCAGTCTTGATCGTTACAAAGGACGATGCTATCACATCGAGCCCGTTCCTGGGGACCCAGATCAATATATCTGTTATGTAGCTTATCCATTAGACCTATTTGAAGAGGGTTCTGTTACTAACATGTTTACTTCCATTGTGGGTAACGTATTTGGTTTCAAAGCCTTACGCGCTCTACGTTTGGAGGATCTACGAATTCCCCCTGCTTATTCAAAAACTTTCCAAGGTCCGCCTCACGGTATCCAAGTTGAAAGGGATAAGTTGAACAAGTACGGTCGTCCTTTATTGGGATGTACTATTAAACCAAAATTGGGATTATCCGCAAAAAATTACGGTAGAGCGTGTTATGAGTGTCTACGCGGTGGACTTGATTTTACCAAAGATGATGAAAACGTAAACTCACAACCATTTATGCGCTGGAGAGACCGTTTTGTCTTTTGTGCCGAAGCAATTTATAAAGCACAAGCCGAAACTGGTGAAATCAAGGGGCATTACTTGAATGCGACTGCAGGTACATGCGAAGAAATGATTAAGAGAGCTGTATTTGCAAGGGAATTAGGGGTTCCTATTGTAATGCATGACTACTTAACAGGAGGATTCACCGCAAATACTACTTTGTCTCATTATTGCCGCGACAACGGCCTACTTCTTCACATTCACCGAGCAATGCATGCAGTTATTGATAGACAGAAAAATCATGGTATGCATTTCCGTGTATTAGCTAAAGCATTGCGTATGTCGGGGGGAGATCATATCCACTCCGGTACAGTAGTAGGTAAGTTAGAAGGGGAACGCGAAATAACTTTAGGTTTTGTTGATTTATTGCGCGATGATTTTATTGAAAAAGATCGTTCTCGCGGTATCTTTTTCACTCAGGACTGGGTATCCATGCCAGGTGTTATACCGGTGGCTTCTGGGGGTATTCATGTTTGGCATATGCCAGCTCTGACCGAAATCTTTGGAGATGATTCCGTATTACAATTTGGTGGAGGAACTTTAGGACATCCTTGGGGAAATGCACCTGGTGCAGCAGCTAATCGTGTGGCTTTAGAAGCCTGTGTACAAGCTCGTAACGAAGGGCGCGATCTTGCTCGTGAAGGTAATGAAATTATCAAAGCAGCTTGCAAATGGAGTGCTGAACTAGCCGCAGCTTGTGAAATATGGAAGGAGATCAAATTTGATGGTTTCAAAGCGATGGATACCATATAAAATAAAAAAAAAAGCAAAATAGAAAGAGAAAAAATAAGTTAAGAAATGCAGTAATTCTTCTTTATTCCTCTAATTGATTGCAATTCAATTCGGCTCAATCTTTTCTAAAAAAAAAAAAGACTGAGCCGAATTGAAATAGATCTTGATACGATCATGAGACTTGACAAATCGAGATTCTTCTATTCTATATATCTAGAATATAGAAAGGTATAATACAATAAACAAATATAAATCAAAATATAGTATTATCGTACGATAATGGAATCAAATACGCAGTATTTACAGAAAAGAGTCTTCGTTTATTGGGAAAGAATCAATATACTTTTAATGTCGAATCGGGATTCACTAAGACAGAAATAAAGCATTGGGTCGAACTCTTCTTTGGTGTTAAGGTAGTAGCTGTGAATAGCCATCGACTACCCGGAAAGGGTAGAAGAATGGGACCTATTCTGGGACATACAATGCATTACAGACGTATGATCATTACCCTTCAACTGGGTATTCTATTCCACTTCTACTTTTTAAATTAAAGGGTATTCTGAAAGAGGTATTTCTTTTATTTTCACAATAGCTTTCTTTTGAATCCAATTTCAAGTTCGATTAGAAGGATAGAAAGGCGATGAGAATGGGAAAAGAAAAATAAAATATTTTATTTTAATGAGTTCCCCTTTTGAGTTCCCCTTTTTTGCAATTTTCTTATTATCAATTCCATTCATTTATTTTATAGAATACTTTTTTATTCTATATCTATAAAAAATCTTTATTTTGTAAACTAAAAAATACAATAGTCAATATTCCTTATAATAGATATACTTAATTATATCATAAGAATCTTAAGATATATTTCGAATAGATAGAAATAGTAAATTTGAATTGAGACACATATTCTATGACAGATTTTAACTTACCCTCTATTTTCGTACCTTTAGTAGGCTTAGTATTTCCGGCAATTGCAATGACTTCCTTATTTCTTTATGTGCAGAAAAATAAGATTGTCTAGAAACGACGGGGCCAAATTTTCTCAATGTATTTCCAGGATCATAATACAGATATTTTTTTGTGTAAGTACTATAATATGATAGGGTATGTAGCTCTTTCTACACACAAATGAAAAACGTCTATGGATGCAGATATAAGCTACGAGCATAAATGCATGCATATGCGTAGCCGACTATAGCGAGTTTTTTTTTTTAAGTGGATCCACTAATTTTTTTTGAATAGAAAGTCAATGTATCTAACCAATTATTTCACAGGAGTACTAGCTACTGAAGGCTATTTCAGAATCAAAAAAAGTAAAGTAAAAATCATTTAGCTTATTCTCTCAATTTCAATTGACCGCTACTGGATTTAGTATATCTAATATGAATTGGCGATCAGAACACATATGGATAGAACTTCTAAAAGGTTCTCGAAAAAGAGGTAATTTTTTCTGGGCCTGTATTCTTTTTCTAGGTTCATTAGGATTCTTAGCGGTTGGGGCTTCCAGTTATCTTGGTAAGAATATGATATCTGTACTTCCATCTCAACAAATTCTTTTTTTTCCACAGGGGGTCGTGATGTCTTTCTACGGAATCGCGGGCCTATTCATTAGCTCCTATTTGTGGTGCACTATTTTATGGAATGTAGGCAGTGGTTATGACCGATTCGATAGAAAAGAGGGAATAGTGTGCATTTTTCGTTGGGGATTCCCTGGAATAAAACGTCGCATCTTCCTTCAATTCCTTGTGCGGGATATCCAATCAATTAGAATTCAGGTTAAAGAGGGTCTTTATCCTCGTCGTATCCTTTATATGGAAATCCGGGGCCAGGGGGTCATTCCCTTGACTCGTACTGATGAGAAGTTTTTTACTCCACGAGAAATTGAACAAAAAGCTGCCGAATTGGCCTATTTCTTGCGTGTACCAATTGAAGTATTTTGAGTACCAATTGCAATTTTTTGCAATTGTAAGGGGATTTTCGAGTATTTATCTAAAGTAAAGGAAGGAACAAACGAGGATAAGAGAAAATTGCTTCGAATTTGTTTTGTCCAAGTGAGATATATGGCATACTATTCTTCCATTTTTATACGAAAGGCCTTTTTTTATTTCTCTATTCCACTCCATTTAGATCTAAGAAAGAACCCAATACAATGAAATTCCACTAGTATACAAAAAGAGAAATAGATACAAACACAAGGTCTCAAACCTTGTTATAGAATTTTTGCTTCAAAGAAAAGAAATATCATATATATTCAGCTTACAGATCAAAAATGAAAAAAAAGAAAGCATTGCCTTCTTTCTTATATCTTGTATTTATCGTACTTTTGCCCTGGGGAGTCTCTTTCTCTTTAACAAATGTCTGGAACTTTGGATTAAGAATTGGTGGAATACCAGGCAATCCGAAACTTTCTTAACTGATATTCAAGAGAAAAGGATTCTAGAAGGATTCATAGAATTAGAGGAACTTTTCTCTTGGACGAAATGATAAAAGAGAAACCGAAGACACATGTACAAAAACTTCCTATAGGAATACACAAGGAAATAATACAATTGGCCAAAATAGATAATGAGGATCATCTCCATATCATTTGCATTTCTCAACAAATATAATCTGTTTGGCTATTCTAAGTGGTTCTTTTTTTCTGGGTAAAGAAGAACTTGTCATTTT
This sequence comes from Zea mays, assembly GCF_902167145.1. Lineage (NCBI taxonomy): Eukaryota > Viridiplantae > Streptophyta > Magnoliopsida > Poales > Poaceae > Zea > Zea mays. Next base: position 4,289 of record NW_023366902.1, read on the forward strand.
GAATTCTTGGGTTCAGGAATTTTTCTATAACTTAAATGATTCAATAAAAGCTTTTTTTATTCTTTTAGTTACTGATTTTTTTGTTGGATTTCACTCTACCCGCGGTTGGGAACTACTAATTCGTTGGGTCTACAACAATCTTGGATGGGCTCCTAACGAGCTAATTTTCACTATTTTTGTTTGTAGTTTTCCTGTGATTCTAGACACGTGTTTGAAATTTTGGGTCTTTTTTTGTTTAAACCGTCTATCTCCTTCACTTGTAGTCATTTATCATTCAATTAGTGAAGCATAAACTCACTCATTTCATTTCCTAATATTAATCAAATTAGCATATTTCTTTTCTTCCTTTAGAAATAGAAGAAAGCCCTTTTCCTTTTTAACAAAATTCTTTCTATTTCTACCTGCCTCAAGGTATTCATCATTCTAGTACAACTATTGCAGTAGAATGACAACAGACTCGTGTATAGGGAACTAGATTAGCTTAGCTACCTATCTAATTTATTGTAGAAATTCCGGGATCCGCGATTGGACATGGAAAATAGAAAAACTTTTTCTTGGTTAAAGGAACAGATGATTCGATCGATTTCTGTATCGATCATGATATACGTAATAACTCGCACATCTATTTCAAACGCATATCCCATTTTGCGCAGCAGGGTTATGAAAACCCGCGGGGAAGCAACTGGACGAATTGTATGTGCCAATTGCCATTTAGCTAATAAGCCTGTGGATATTGAAGTTCCCCAAGCAGTGCTTCCTGATACTGTATTTGAAGCAGTTCTTCGAATTCCTTATGATATGCAGCTGAAACAAGTTCTTGCTAATGGTAAAAAGGGAGGGTTGAATGTGGGTGCTGTTCTTATTTTGCCCGAGGGATTCGAATTAGCGCCGCCCGACCGTATTTCTCCTGAGTTGAAAGAAAAGATAGGAAATCTCTCTTTTCAGAGTTATCGTCCCAATAAAAAAAATATTCTTGTGATAGGCCCTGTTCCCGGTAAGAAATATAGTGAATTGTCTTTCCCATTCTTTCCCCCGATCCCGCTACAAAAAAAGACGTTCATTTCTTAAAATATCCCATATATGTAGGGGGAAACCGAGGAAGGGGACAGATCTATCCTGACGGTAGCAAGAGTAACAATACGGTCTATAATGCTACGTCAACAGGTATAGTAAAAAAAAAATACTACGTAAAGAAAAGGGGGGATATGAAATATCCATAGTGGATGCATCGGGATGGACGCCAAGTGATTGATATTATACCTCCCGGGCCAGAACTTCTTGTTTCAGAGGGGGAATCAATCAAGCTTGATCAAACCATTAACAAGCAATCCTAATGTAGGAGGGTTTGGTCAGGGGGATGCAGAAATAGTGCTTCAGGATCCATTGCGCGTCCAAGGCCTTTTGTTTTTCTTCGCATCTGTTATTTTGGCACAAGTTTTTTTGTTCTCAAAAAGAAACAGTTTGAAAAGGTTCAATTGTACGAAATGAATTTCTAGATCCTGGGATTTCTTACCATCAGTGAAGAAAAAAGCCTCGATTTCTGGAATTCCTTATTTCTATCTCATGCAAAAGAAGAGGATCCAAGGGCAAAGACGAGAACAATAAAAGGAACAAGTCCTTTTAGGAGGAATTGTGGGTCTTCTTAATCCTCTATTGGGCACAAGAAAAAGGCTTTTTGCCTTTTTCTTGTGTCGATTCTTCTTGTATCGAAGTAAGAATCATTTTTCTTCTTATTTGTTTTGTCAAAGATTACTATTTATTCTTTATTCGGGTCTGTCTTTTGGACTTCCTTTGCTTAGGTTCGGGCGCGGGTAGTGGACAAACAGAGGGAAAGAAGGTATGGCGGGGGACACATTTCTTGTGAGCAAATAGAATTGCTTTACTTTTTGAATTAAGTTCAACTTTGAACTTACAGAAATTTTGTAAAAAAAATCTATACCCTCCCATGGAAGGGTGGTTTTGATTTTTAGGCTAGTTGAGTAGTTTTGATTAAGGTTTTATTAGTTTATTACTCTAACTAAATCAACGATTTGCAGGATACTTCCTTCATGGAATAAAATACTGGATCCTCTCCCCTCTTTCTTGTTGCTTCATAAGAGTGAATCCATTTTATGGGCGAAAGGCGGGGCTTTAAATCGACCGATGGATTGCTTCACTCACTAACATCATTAACAAACAAAAGAATAAATGGAGGGATTCCAACCATCAGAGCAAAGGTTTTCTCTTTGTTATTTTTACAAATAGAAATAGGTAACCAATTTCTAGATTATGGAACAAAACCGCGTTATAACAATAAGAATTCCGCGGGCCCTTTCCGCTCTAAATCAGATAAAGGGGAGTAAGGACCCGCTAAGTTCCTACTTTTCATGTTTACAATCTGGATCCTCCGATTACTATAGAGATGAACCCAATCCAGAATACGAACCGTAAAAAGAAAACACCTATTAAACCAATCACAAGAATACCAGTTACAGTACCTATCAGCCAAAGAGGAATTCTTCCAGTAGTATCGGCCATTTCCCCTACTTTCCTCCACATTTTCTCAAGTGGTCATGCTAGAGACAAAAACAGTCATGGATAGTTATAAAGATGGTAATCCTTCCAAATGGGATAAGAGAATTCTTACTACTCTCTTTCTTTCTCTCAATTGAAGAAGTAATTGGAAATAAAACAGCAAGTACAAAAATGAGTAATAAACCCCAGTATAGACTGGTACGATTCAATTCAACATTTTGTTCATTCGGGTTTGATTGTGTCATAGTTCTATAGTTGGAATTTGGTTTATCGTTGGATGAACTGCATTGCTGATATTGATCCCAAGAAAAAAAACCGTGGGTACAGCTAATCCGTGAACAGCCAGCATCGCACTGTAAAAATAGGATAGGTTCGATCTATGGTCATTGGGGGCCTCCTAAAAGGATCTACTAAATTCATCTAGTTGTTCTAAAGAATCAAAACGGTCGGTTATTAATGGAATTCCTTGTCGGCTTTCCGTGAAATACTCGTTTGGTCGAGGACTTCCAAACACGTCATAAGGCTAAACCCGTACTGACAAATAACCAACCCGCAATGAATAGGGAAGGTATAGTAATGCTATGAATAACCCAGTATCGAATACTGGTAATAATATCAGCAAAAGAACGTTCTCCCGTGCTTCCAGACATGCTGAGCTCCCAAAATTTTTATTCAAAAAAGGAATTGATTCCGTAAAAGATGGGATCCACCAGTAAATAGAAAATTACTGATATTTCATCCTTGTGAGATTGTCAATTTTGTACCAAAGGTGTATTTTGAGTATACCGAATTAGTATAGCTATCCTTCCTATGGCACAGCAATCCAGTTTTGCTTGGTCCCGAAACAGAATTCCTTTTTTCTCTTTTTTGTTCCTTGTCTATAGGAAATTACATGTTATTCAAGGCATCAATAGAACCCCACAATTTTTGGGTCCTACTTATTTTCATTGTCTTCGGAATAGTAGAATAATTTAATTTGGAATAGCGGCCAAGATCTTGGGAAAATCTAAGTTAATGATTAATAAGATAAAGAATTTAGGAAGGATATTCTCATATTGACGCAATACAAAGATAAGTATATGCAAAATCGATCCCTTTTTAGTTAAAGGAATTTAATTGGTTAGCATAAAATAATATCTAATAAATAGAAAATCGAATAGCGGATAATCCGTTATGAAAGAAACGGAATACATTCTTTGAAGAATCAAGATTCGTAATCAATCCTTGTCTTGTTGTTGGATTAGGTCTAATTTTCTTGACCAAACAGCAAGCATGGAACTTTACAAGAAGAACTTAAAAGAAAAGGATAATTGAAGTAACTTTGAATCCACTTTTGTTGGGGTTCAAAAAACGAATAAAAATAAATAAAAAAAAGTAAATTTTAGGAATAGTTCCCTTTTTGAGGGGGCCCCTCGGGGGTCGTGGAATGCTTTTCTTCTCCTCTTATTCCATATGGAATACAATGAGTTAAAATTTGCTCCAAAAAGAGGATGAAATCCATCCTATTAAAAAAGAAATAATCCGAATCCGAAATAGAAAGAATTTTTTTTTTTTTTCAAATTCAATTCTTTATTTATCTTTTATTCCAAAATTCTCCCGAAAATCCAATTTCATTTTTCAATGGGGTTAGATGATCTAGTTCTTAATATTATTAGTTTACTTAACTGACAGATTCCACAACAAATCTCTTGATTCGGAATTAGGGACTCATGTTCCGTCTGATGAATCGATTTTCTCTTTTTTTACACTTCTGTATCTCACTCTATCTTGTTTTTTAGTATTATCTAAAATAACCGATGAATTATGAATTTTCCATAACTTAAACTTAGGTAAGTGCTTTACCAACATATGTAGTGTAGTAAAAAAAATGGAATTGAACCCCTTCATGCTTACTATAACTAGTTATTTCGGTTTTCTACTGGCTGCTTTAACTATAACCCCAGCTCTATTTATTAGCTTGAACAAGATACGTCTTATTTGAAATGAATTGAATAGAAGAATCTTTCTTTTGGATTCTTGGTATTCTAGACTCTTTTCCACACTAATTACCAATTCTTTTCTTGGTCATTGAGATTCGTGGGTAGTTTAGACTATTATTTAGAGATAGATCGTACCTCTTTTTTTATCCCCTCGAACAAATCGAAATGATTGAAGTTTTTCTATTTGGAATCGTCTTAGGCCTAATTCCTATTACTTTAGCGGGATTATTCGTGACTGCGTATTGCAATACAGGCGTGGGGATCAGTTGGATCTTTGATTGAGTAATATTTCTTTTTTGATTGACCTCCTCTCTGGTCTGGAGGAGGTCAAATTGGAGTTGCAATTCTACTTTGTTTTTTTTTAAGTTATTTTAGTTTCGACATAAGATATATGGAATCACGCTCTGTAGGATTTGAACCTACGACATCGGGTTTTGGAGACCCGCGTTCTACCAAACTGAACTAAGAGCGCTTTCAAAACAAAAAAAAAAAGAAATCCTTTTCTATTCCTAACGTGTCTCACGTCCGTATAGTATCCACAAATTCAAGTTATACCCACTTTAATCGATCTCCCCACTACTGCCCATAACGAAGAGAGAATTAATAGGTAGGGATGACAGGATTTGAACCTGTGACATTTTGTACCCAAAACAAACGCGCTACCAAGCTGCGCTACATCCCTTTTCCAAATTGTTGTACAATGCCATTGTACACAATTCCTTTCTTGTTTTCCACATCGTAATTTTCTTCTATTTCTTTATCCATATAGAACTTTCTTGTCATTTCTTGTTTTTGGTCTCATATAATCAAGGAAGGGGTATAAACTAAAATCCAGTCAAATTTCACCTATAAAAGAAAGACTACTATTCCTTAGTAATGTATAGGAAGAAGGGGTCATCTTTTTTAGGGATAGGAAAATCTCGTCTATACGGTTCATTCTATATATATATAATATTTATTTTGTTTTTTAGTTAGGAATTTCGCCTAAACAAAAGAAATACAAAGGATCTGGGCAAGAGTATCTGATCATATATGTATTCAATACGGAAGGAGGATTTTCAATGCGGGATATAAAAACATATCTCTCTGTAGCACCCGTGCTAAGTACTCTATGGTTTGGGGGCTTTAGCAGGTTTATTGATAGAAATCAATCGTTTATTCCCAGATGCTTTGTCATTCCCTTTTTTTTAATTCTAGTTATTCCTATGCGAGAGATAGAATTCTTCGTGACATGACGAAAATTTCCCCTTTTTGAATTCTTTTTTAGTATATGAAGCAAAAAGAAAGAAAAGATGGATAAGGATTGTATTCTTTAATTATTTCTCTATGTTTTATTACTTAATTTACGAATTTCAAAAATTTTGTATTCTATTGGATTGGATTTGTTCGATAATTCGAAGAATTACAACAAAATCTTTAGAAATCACATTTTAGTTAGGAACTTCTATGGATTTTATTCTTCTTCTTTTCTTTGGATCCAAAAATAGAAGAATAAAAGAATAGGTATAAGAATTAAGTTAAGTCGATCCAAAAAAGGAAAGGAGGTTCATGGCCAAGGGCAAAGATGTTAGAATCCGAGTTATTTTGGAATGTATTAGTTGTGTTCGAAAGGGGTACCAATAAGGAATCGACGGGGATTTCTAGATATAGTACTCAAAAGAATCGCCACAATACGCCCGGACAATTAGAATTAGAAAATTTGTCGTTATTGTCGCAAGCATACCACTCATAATGAAATAAAGAAATAGGAGCATCGTGTGTTCGATTTTCCAAAGAACAGAAAGAGTAAGAACTTCTTATTAAATATATAGAACATAGATAGAATACTAAATACAAATCAACTCATCTGATTTTAGGTAGATATTATTCATATGTATAGAGGGGTTTTTATTTTTATATATTTGGATTTTTTATATTTTTATATAGTATATTTTGATTTAATCAATTTATATAGTATATTTTGATTTAATCAAATAATATATGGACCAAAGAAAGACTACTTCTTCTGGTTCTGGATCAAAAATTAATAAAAGAAAGAAATCCATTTTTTTTTTCAAATTTTAAAATAAGGAATAAATCATGTATATATCTAAACAACCTTTTCGTAAATCTAAGCAACCCTTTCGTAAATCCAAACAAACTTTTCATAAATCTAAGCAACCTTTTCGTAAATTCAAACAACCTTTTCGTAAATCTAAGCAACCTTTTCGTAAATCCAAACAACCTTTTCGTAGGCGTTCTCGAATAGGCCCGGGGGATCGAATTGATTATAGAAACATGAGTTTAATTAATCGATTTATTAGTGAACAAGGAAAAATATTATCTAGACGAATAAATAGATTAACCTTGAAACAACAACGATTAATTACTCTTGCTATAAAACAGGCTCGTATTTTATCTTTCTTACCATTTCGTAACTATGAGAATGAGAAGCAATTTCAAGCCCAGGCAATTTCAATAATTACTGGTCCTAGACACAGAAAAAATAGACATATTCCTCAATTAACACAAAAGTTCAATTCCAATCGAAACTTAAGAAACTCCAACCAGAATTTAAGAAACAACAATCGAAACTTAAGTTCCGATTGTTGATGTTTTATTCGAAAGACTCAGACTCATATATAAAGTAAAGTAATCCAATTTGGATTCTTGTGTTTGTTATAAGAAAGAAAAATGGGAAAAAATAAATAGTTTTTTATTTATTGCAACATGCTCGTCGATTCCTACCACTTAATCTTAATTTATTGTATCTTCCCGGAGTTCCCTCTCCGGGAATTCGGTTTAATTATTCCTGTATATTACTTTTTATCCTTTAATTGATGATCCTTATTTTATTGGAAATCGTGTAAGATTATTTGGATTTGATACAGCTACTTGTGCAAGCATTTTACGATTAAGAATCAATTCCTTCTTGGACAGATTGTGTATTAATTTACTATAACTATTGAATACGTTATATACCCGTGTTGCTGCGTTTATCCGAGTGATCCACAAACGACGAAAATCCCTCTTTTGCCTGCCTCTATCTCGATGAGAAGAAACAAAAGCTCTTCTTACTTGTTGAGTAATCACTCGATTAAGTCTTAAATGAGCCCCCCTAAAGTTTGAGGCAAATGAACGCATTTTTGTTCGTCGTCTCCGAGCTATATATCCTCGCGGAACTCTGGTCATTGAATCAAATTAACCTTAATGAATAACTAATGATTTCTCTTCTTTTAACCCTCTTTTTTCCCATTAATAACTAAACGGATTATTCCGATATATAAAATATTAATTCCAATGGCTTTTGCTACTATAACCTTCCCAACCACGATTTTTTATTCTATTTAGTTATTTCGCATAGAAATAACAAATTCTAACGATACTAAAAAACAGTGGGTTCCATCGTTTTATGGTTCCCTTTTAAACGGCGAGGCCCTCTCTATACACCGGAGCCCTTTCTTTCATCAAAAGGTATTGTGAACTTGTATAGTTCACATTCTTTGGCTCTACCTATCCATTATAGAGTAAATAACTCTTTTCACAATAAGAGTTATTCATACAGTGACGGTATTTAATTATGAAAGTTGGCTAAGTAGCTGACCCTTTAGTCCGTTCTTTTAAGATAAAGGAGCATAAGCCTTTTTCTTTTTATTACTATTTCCTCCGCTTAATGGATAACCATTTGTTACCAATGGGGGAATTGCTTCTTCCAATCTAGATGATTGGATTTGCACCAAAGGAAACCATAAAATTCCATATACCATAGAAATCTAGGATAGAGCTTCTCTATCCTATTCATTGGTACCGATCATGGATACTTCAAAAATTTATTATTTGTTTGAACTCATGATCTGAACGAGTCGCACATACACCCTAGCACATGTTCCTCGACGCTGAGGACATCCCTTAAGCGCGGCCGATTTTCTAGCATTTCGTATTGGCTGTCTTGCATTTCTAATAAGTTGTTTAACCGTTGGCATGTCGTATGTATATATAAAATGGATTGGTTTAGATCGATCTTAACCTGATGATTCATCATCATGAAGTATTTCTATTTTCTATAGCATAAAACCCGAATTTAGGTTTGAGATAAATTTACAAGAAATCCACCCACTACCAATCCTTAAACATTTCTGGAAACCACACTGGATCAGTATCGCAGTGCTCGTCAATCATTTCATCCCCTACAATATCGACAAGTCCATAAGCTTTGGCTTCGTCTGCTGACATAAAAACATCCCTTTCCATGTCTTCGGATACAACCCAAAAAGGCTTGCCTGTTCTTAGTGCATAAACCCTTGTGATCATTTCGCGAACTTTGTGTAACTCTTCCACTTCTAGTAAAAATTCTGGTGTCCTTGCCCGATAATAAGCACTAGCAGGTTGGTGAAGCATAATCCTAGCGTGAGGGAATGCTATACGCTTGGTGGGTTCTCCTCCAAGCAGAATGAAGGAGGCCATGGACGCGGCTATTCCGAGGCATATTGTATATATATCAGGTGTCACCGTTTGCATCGTATCAAAATCGCCATTCCTGAGATTAGCCACCCGCCAGGGGAGTTTATAAACAAAAAAATATCGCTATTTCCATCTTCTATACTGAGATATACCATCAGACCTGTAATATGATTTGTGATCTCGCAACGAATCTCTTGACCTAAAAAAAGTGTCCTTTCTCGATACATAACATTGTATAAGTCAACCCAAGTCGCTTCTTCATCTCCGGGAATCCGGTAAGGTACTTTTGGAACACCAATGGGCATATTAGATTAATATTATTAAATTTAAGTAAAAAAAACTACACTTTAATATGGAAACGTAAGAATGGAAGAGAAAGAAAGAATCCGCAGTTTATTATCTTCATTTTTTTTTTCTTATTCTATAAGAATACTATAGATTCTATTAATACATAGATTGAAATATTCTACATATAAGGAAGGTAAAACAGATTGAATAAAGAAAAAAGAATCCGTGATTTGAATGATAAACAAAGAGGGATGAAGGATCTATTCTTCGTTTTTCCAAATAGCCCAAGCTACCCATTGCATATTGGCACTTATCGAGTATAGAATAGATCTGCTTCTCTTTCTTCTTACAAACAGAATTGGCTTGTTATTTTTAATGGAATGAAATAAATATTCACGCTTTCTGACATAGAATCCCCTAGAAGGGTTAGGTACATAGAATAAGTATGGATAGTCTTTTCCAATGCGATAAAATAAAGCGACATCGTGTCTATTTTTCTTTGCTAAAAGGGGTATTTCCATGGGTTTGCCTTGGTATCGTGTTCATACTGTCGTATTGAATGATCCGGGTCGATTGCTTTCGGTGCATATAATGCACACAGCTCTAGTTTCTGGTTGGGCTGGTTCGATGGCTTTATACGAATTAGCGGTTTTTGATCCCTCTGATCCTGTTCTGGATCCAATGTGGAGACAAGGTATGTTCGTCATCCCCTTCATGACTCGTTTAGGAATAACGAATTCGTGGGGTGGTTGGAGTATTTCAGGAGGAACTGTAACGAATCCGGGTATTTGGAGTTATGAAGGTGTGGCAGGTGCGCATATTGTGTTTTCTGGCTTGTGTTTCTTGGCAGCTATCTGGCATTGGGTATATTGGGACCTAGAAATATTCTGTGATGAGCGGACGGGAAAACCTTCTTTGGATTTGCCCAAGATCTTTGGAATTCATTTATTTCTTGCAGGGGTGGCTTGTTTTGGCTTTGGTGCATTTCATGTAACGGGTTTATATGGCCCTGGGATATGGGTGTCCGATCCTTACGGACTCACTGGAAAAGTACAAGCTGTAAATCCTGCGTGGGGTGCAGAAGGTTTTGATCCTTTCGTTCCGGGAGGAATAGCTTCGCATCATATTGCTGCGGGTACTTTGGGCATATTAGCGGGCCTATTCCATCTAAGTGTCCGTCCGCCTCAACGTCTATACAAAGGGTTACGTATGGGCAATATTGAAACTGTACTTTCCAGTAGTATCGCTGCTGTTTTTTTGCTGCTTTCGTAGTTGCCGGAACTATGTGGTATGGATCAGCAACTACCCCAATCGAATTATTTGGGCCTACTCGTTATCAGTGGGATCAGGGATACTTTCAGCAAGAAATATATCGAAGAGTTAGCGATGGGTTAGCCGAAAATCTTAGTTTATCAGAAGCTTGGTCTAAAATTCCCGAAAAATTAGCCTTTTATGATTATATTGGTAATAATCCGGCAAAGGGGGGATTATTCAGAGCAGGCTCAATGGACAATGGGGATGGCATAGCTGTTGGATGGTTAGGACATCCCGTCTTTAGAGATAAAGAAGGACGCGAGCTTTTTGTACGTCGTATGCCTACTTTTTTTGAAACATTTCCGGTCGTTTTGGTAGATGAAGAGGGAATTGTGAGAGCGGACGTTCCTTTTAGAAGAGCAGAATCCAAATATAGTGTTGAACAAGTAGGCGTAACGGTGGAGTTCTATGGTGGCGAACTTAATGGAGTAAGTTATTCTGATCCTGCTACTGTAAAAAAATATGCGCGGCGTGCTCAATTAGGGGAAATTTTTGAATTAGATCGAGCTACTTTGAAATCAGATGGTGTTTTTCGCAGCAGTCCAAGGGGTTGGTTCACTTTTGGTCATGCTACCTTTGCTTTGCTCTTCTTTTTCGGACACATTTGGCATGGCGCTCGAACCTTGTTCCGAGATGTTTTTGCTGGTATTGATCCAGACTTGGATGCTCAAGTGGAATTTGGAACATTCCAAAAAGTTGGAGATCCAACTACAAGGAGACAGGCAGCCTGATACCACATTGCTATGGTATCTTTCACCTCCATTTTTTGTTTGATTTGACATGAGGAACATCTCCTGTCCTTTCTTTGACTCTTTTTCTTTTTTTATATGGGAAATGATCCCAAATGATAAGTGAATAGGTGTGGAAGTTATAATTGTAAATAAACCAGGATCGAATCTATGGAAGCATTGGTTTATACGTTCCTTTTAGTTTCGACTTTAGGGATAATTTTTTTCGCTATCTTCTTCCGAGAACCACCTAAGGTTCCGACTAAGAAATGAAATAATTTAATTGAAGTAAGAAGTCCCCCGGAGGGGAGACTTCTTACTTCAATTAGTCCCCATGTTCTTCGAATGGATCTCTTAATTGTTGAGAGGGTTGCCCAAACGCGGTATATAAGGCATACCCAGTAAAGCTTACAAGTAAACCAGATATGGAGATGGCGACTAAAGTTGCTGTTTCCATTTTTATAGAATTTCAAGATTACAATGGATCTATGAAAAGATCGTGTATTTACAACTACAACGGAATAGTATACAAAGTCAACACCAATGATTAAATAGAATTTATGGCTACACAAACCGTTGAAGATAGTTCTAGACCTAAGCCAAAACGGACTGGCGCAGGTAGTTTATTGAAACCTTGAATTCGGAATATGGGAAAGTTGCTCCGGGTTGGGGGACTACTCCTTTTATGGGGGTCGCATGGCTTTATTCGCGATATTCCTATCTATAATTTTAGAAATTTATAATTCTTCTGTTTTACTGGACGGAATTTTAACGAATTAGGTTTCTACTAACTAAAACTATGACTTCATAGTTTTTCCATCCAAAAAAAGCCTTTCTACTTTAAGCTCCACATTTCTAGACATTCTGGTAGTTCGACCGTGGATTTTTTTGTTTTGGTATCTCTGGAATATGAGTGTGTGACTTGTTAGAATTGATCCTATTGATAATACATAGAAGGGGCCTGTTATCTCTATCAAGATGATTCTAATTCGTCAGATATTATTTATTCTAGTATCTGGAACACGAAATACATAGAGTGGATCAAAAAAAAAAGGAACTATGATTCATACTCACTATTTAGACCTCGCAACCAGACTTAAAAAAAAAATGAAGTAGTTCTTAATAAAAAAAGAAATTTTCTTCCTTCCAATTTTGTTTGCCCAAAAGAGAACTCTTTTCTCTTTCAATAAATGATCATCAAGCGGTTCTTATTCGAAGAACCCTTGCCTTTTGTTTATCTTGAGACTGAATCATCGTGGCTCTAGTATGAATCTAAGGTTTTAATTGAACTGATTCATAGGATCGCAACAAGATAATTTCTATCAGAAAACCACTAGAAATTTTGATTTTATTTTTTGACTAGTCAAAAAATAAAATCAATAAAAATAGGGAAGAGAAAAGTCAAGAGGCCTCTAATGATCAACATAAGGGAAAGAAAGACAGATGAGCCAACTTGAGATTTTTTGGCATTATTATCACAAAGAAGAAATTCTGGATTTTTCTTATTTCATATCTTCAAGGCAAATCGATCCAATACCGTGGCTGATGGAGTTTTGAACCCTTTTTTTCTAATATCCGTTGAAAATTTGTGTATTTCTGCTTGAGCCGTACGAGATGAAATTTTCATATACGGTTCTCGGAGGGGGAGTCGGGCTAGTTACCTATCTCAATAAAGTATATGATTGGTTTGAAGAACGTCTTGAGATTCAGGCAATTGCAGATGATATAACTAGTAAATATGTTCCTCCTCATGTCAACATATTTTATTGTTTAGGGGGGAATTACACTTACTTGTTTTCTAGTACAAGTCGCTACCGGTTTTGCTATGACTTTTTACTACCGACCGACCGTTACAGAGGCTTTTTCCTCCGTTCAATATATAATGACGGAGGCCAACTTTGGTTGGTTAATCCGATCGGTTCATCGATGGTCAGCAAGTATGATGGTTCTAATGATGATCCTGCACGTATTTCGTGTGTATCTCACAGGTGGATTTAAAAAACCCCGTGAATTAACTTGGGTCACAGGCGTGGTTTTGGCTGTATTGACTGCATCATTTGGTGTAACTGGTTATTCTTTGCCTTGGGATCAAATTGGTTATTGGGCAGTCAAAATTGTTACAGGTGTACCCGAAGCTATTCCGGTAATAGGGTCCCCTTTAGTGGAATTATTACGTGGAAGTGCTAGTGTGGGCCAATCCACTTTGACTCGTTTTTATAGTTTACATACCTTTGTACTACCTCTGCTTACTGCCGTATTTATGTTAATGCACTTTCCAATGATACGTAAGCAAGGTATTTCGGGTCCGTTATAGGGAAGGCATAGCATAGAGAATTCTAATTCTCATATATCATATCGGGTAGGTTGTGGTATTTCATTGCTACAAACATGGGTTATTGTAAAATAAGACATGTCATTTGGATACTTCTCTTCAACTTCGAAGTATTTTTATACAAATAGTTGAAGTGAATTTTACGAAAGAAAATAAGGCGGATTATGGGAGTGTGTGACTTGAATTATTAATTTGGCCATGCAGATAGAGAATTGGATCTGCCACATTAGAATTCACGACCAAAGGTGTCTCCGCATCCAATCAACACGTAAGTCCCCTATCTAGGAAGGATAGGCTGGTTCACTCGAGGAGAATATTTTCTATGATCATACCCCACCAACCATGTCATCCATGAACAGGCTCCGTAAGATCCTATAGAGTATAAATGGAATAAGTCATGTGATATGATCCAATTCAATTTTTATTACACTTACTTTTTATTATAGTATGGAAATGCATTCATTTTCTTTGCATCGATTTTGATCCGCAATACTATCGGAGTAAAAGAAGGGATCTAAGGAAGAACGCAGGCTAAACTTTTTGATTTTTTATTAGTAACAAGTAAATACTTTGTTTGGACATAAGAAACTTGCGATATCGAGGGGATAAACAACAACTAATCAAGAGACAATCCACAAAGCAATTGATCATGATCAAATTTGTAAGCCCACTTGGATATTGAGCATTTAAGCATAAGAATAGGATTCTTTTCAATGAGTAGTTATAGGCGCAACTTCGGAAAAGATAATTTGATAAAGTTTTTCTTACCTTGAGTCATTGAGTCATTATATACCCCTATTCTATTGTGGATCCTCCACGGTCTTATTTCTTTCATTCTTGCTCGAGCCGGATGATGAAAAATTCTCATGTCCGGTTCCTTTGGGGGATGGATCCTAAAGAATTCACCTATCCCAATAACAAAGAAACCTGACTTAAATGATCCTGTATTAAGAGCAAAATTAGCTAAAGGGATGGGACATAATTATTATGGGGAACCCGCGTGGCCCAACGATCTTTTATACATTTTTCCAGTAGTAATTCTAGGTACTATTGCGTGTAATGTAGGTTTAGCGGTTCTAGAGCCGTCAATGATTGGTGAACCGGCGGATCCGTTTGCAACTCCTTTGAAATATTACCCGAGTGGTACTTCTTTCCCGTATTTCAAATACTCCGTACAGTACCCAATAAGTTATTGGGCGTTCTCTTAATGGTTTCTGTGCCAACGGGCTTATTGACAGTACCCTTTCTAGAGAATGTCAATAAATTCCAAAATCCATTTCGTCGCCCAGTAGCTACGACCGTTTTTTTAATCGGTACTGCAGTAGCTCTTTGGTTAGGTATTGGAGCAACATTACCCATTGATAAATCCTTAACTTTAGGTCTTTTTTAGTTTAGGGATTTTTCGAGTTGATTCATTCCACCGCGAAGTCCCCTGCATGGGTATCTAGGAAATAGTTACTTCCAAGTGAATCTTCCCTAGATACCTAAAATCTATTTTATTATGATCCATTTCGCGAAAATATAGATTATGCCAAAGATGCCAAATTGCTTTCTTTTTTCTTTTTATTCTAACTCAAAAAAGAAGAAGAGGAAAAAATTGCAATGATTTAAAGCGAGAACTTGTTCTTAGGTAAATCAATTGGGAGATGCTTCTCTAGAGTGTCCCATATCAGTTTTCCATCTTCCATACGAAAACTATTAATTTGCATAAGATCTTCTTCAGTCTTACTCAAAAGGTCCAATAGTGTATGTATATTGGCCCTTTTGAGACAATTATACGTTCTAGAAGGCAATTCTAATTGATCAATAAAAATACAATTCAATGGAATTCCTTTTTTGTTTTTCTTTAGATTAGTGAATCTTTTTGAAAGGTTAAAAGGGGTGGAGTTAACCTGTTTTTATTTTCTTCGAAACTAGTGCCCTCTTCCTCTGTGTGTAGAAAAGGAAGAAATAAATCAATCAAATTACGAGAAGCTTCATAAAGCGCTTCTTTAGGAGTTAAACTTCCATTCGTCCATATTTCTAAAAAAAGTATCTCGTGTTTTTCATTTCCATTCCCACAAGAAAAAATACTATAATTCACATTTCGAACAGGCATGAATACAGCATCTATAGGATAACTTCCATCTTGAGAGTTCTTTCTGAGTTCCGTATGATATGCGCGATCTCTCTTGATCTGTAACTCAATACAGAAATCAACGGGTTCTCTCAAGTTAGCTATAGGTTGTGTCGTATCAACGATTTCTACGGAAGGCGGTAAGATTATATCTTGAGCGGTTATGTATCTAGGACCTTTGACGCAAATTGATGCGTCTCTAACTCCATAGAGATTACTTCTCAATACAATTTCTTTCAAATTTAGTAAAATTTCTTGTATGGATTCTTCAATACCTACTATTGTGGAATATTCATGTGGCACGTTCCCAAATTTGGCGCGTGTGATACATGTTCCTTCTATTTCTCCAAGTAAAGCTCTTCGCAAGGCAATACCGACAGTATCCGCTTGACCTTTTCTAAGCGGAGACAGAATGAAACGACCATAATAAAGACGTTTACTATCTACTCTTGATTCAACACACTTCCACTCTAGTGTTTGAGTGGATCCTGTTATCTCTTCTCGAACCATAACAGACTAGTATTATTTGATCATTGAATCGTTTATTTCTCTTGAAAGCGGTTTCATTTTTTTTTACAGACGTCTTTTTTTAGGAGGTCGACATCCATTATGCGGCATAGGTGTTACATCGCGTATACAACTTAACCGTACACCACTTTTAGCAATGGCTCGTAATGCGGCATCTCTTCCGCTACCAGCACCTTTTACCATAACTTCTGCTCGTTGCAAACCCACTGTACGAATAGCATCTACTGCTGTTCTTTGACCAGCATAGGGTGATGCTTTTCTTGAGCTTTTGAATCCACAAGTACCTGCGGAGGACCAGAAAACGACCCGACCTTGTGGGTCTGTAACGGTTATAATGGTATTGTTGAAACTAGCTTGAACATGAATAATCCCTTTTGTTATTCTACGTGCACTCTTCCGTAAACTAAAACGGGCATTCCTACGCAAACCAATACGCACTTTCTTACGTGAACCTATTTTTGGTATAGCTTTTGTCATATTTTATTATCTCATAAATATGAGTTAGAAATAACAAAAAGAAAAAGATACAAAGATATCCGTTTCAGGTTAAAATATATCCTTTACTTTCATTTTTTTTATTTGCAATTTGGGCATTTCCGTGGGTACTTTTTACTTTAATTAGAAAGAAAAGCTATTAGAAAGAAAAGCTTCTTTTTCGAAAGATTACCCCTGTCTTTGTTTATGCTTCGGATTGGAACAAATGACTCTAATTCGCCCACGCCTGCGAATCAGTCGACATTTTGTACAAATTTTACGAACGGAAGCTCTTATTTTCATATATGGGTATTCCTTTCTTAAACTATGAATCTATTCTTTTGGAAAAAATAAGTCTCTTCACTTAAATTTTGAAACTTGGAAGTTATTACCCCAGAAAAAACCTAATCCTTTGAATCTTTGGTATCCTTCAAATCTTCAGTATCCTTCGAGTCTTCGGTACGCTTCGAATCCTTATGGGGAAGTCTATAAATTATACGACCTTTGCTGGAATCATAACGACTTATTTCAATTTTGACCCTATCCCCCATCAGTATTCGTATAGAACTAGACCGGATCTTTCCTGAAATATAGCCCAGGATGATCGTGTCATTCTCTAGGCGAACGCGGAACATTCCGTTGGGTAGGGCTTCCGTAACTAAACCTTCGAAAGTGACTTTTGCTTCTCTCGGGTTTTTTTTTTCTCTACTATTTTTTTTTTCTGTCATATATTTTTCTCCTATTTTTCTATTTTTATTTTCAAAATAGGAAGTTCGAGATAGAATTTGGGTACTATAGGTGGGGCCATTACCATATATAACATAAAACTTCTCCCCCAATTCTGTTTAGTCGAGCTTCTCGATCTGTCATTATACCTCGAGAAGTAGAAAGAATAGCAATTCCCATTCCGCCCAAAACCTTAGGAATTCCTTGATAGTTGGCATAAATTCGTAAGCCAGGTCGGCTGATACGCTTTAAAAAGGTTCTAGTTCTATATATTCCCTTTCTAGTCTTTCTCCTTTGATGTCGCAAAGTTGAAACCAAGAAATATCTGTTACTTTCCTGATGTTTCCGAACACTTTCAATAAAACCCTCTCGTAGAAGTATTTTAACAATGTTTTCGGTAATATTTGTGGATACTACTCGAACAGTTCCTTTTTTATTCATGTCTGCGTTTCTTATAGAGGTTAGTAAATCAGCAATAGTGTCCTTGCCCATAAGACTCTAATTCTAGGTTCCTCCTAATTTTTCTATAATCAACATGTTTTCCCTTTTCTTTAAATTTAGGATTTTTAAGCATATACGTGAGACAAAATCTACTAATTTTTTCTTTGATCTATATCTCGTCTACTAGTATTTATAATACTTCAGGAGCTAATGAAACTATTTTAGTCAAATTCAATTCTCTTAATTCTTCGGCAACCGCGCCAAAAACTCGAGTTCCTTTTGGATTTCCTTTTTGATCAATGATAACTGCTGCATTGTCATCATAGCGTATTATTATACCGTCGTCGCCTTTGAATTCTTTACGTGTACGTACAATTACAGCTCGAATTACTTCGGATCTTTCTAGAGGCATTTGGGGCACTGCGTCTTTGATTACAGCAATAATAACATCACCAATACGAGCATATCGCTGATTACCAGCGGCTCCTATGACTCGAATACACATCAATTTTCGAGCTCCACTGTTATCTGCTACATTTAAAAGGGTCTGAGGTTGAATCATATTATTTGGATTTCCATTTGTTATTTCAATGCAAAAGGATGAAAGAAATATTGTCTTTCCAGAAAGAAAAACCAGGGGTTTTTTATCTTCAATATTCCTTTTTTGGGGTTCTATATCTCTAATCGAAGAAATTGACTTCGTATGGGCATTTTACTGGCAGCTATAGAGATAGCTGCTCTAGCTACAGTTTCGGATACTCCGCTCATTTCATAAAGTATTCGACCTGGTTTAACAACGGCTACCCAATATTCGGGGGATCCCTTTCCCGAGCCCATACGTGTTTCTGTGGGTCTTATTGTAACCGGTTTTGTCGGGAAATATACGCACCCATATTTTTCCACCACGACGTGCATATCGTGTCATTGCTCTTCGTCCTGCTTCTATCTGTCTCGCGGTGATCCAAGCGGGTTCAAGTACTTGAAGAGCATATCTACCAAAACAAATATGATTGCCTCGGCAGGATTTTCCCTTCATTCTTCCTCTATGTTGTTTACGAAATCTAGTTCTTTTGGGGTTATAGTCGATGGTTCTTTCTTAGTTCCATCTCTACTACAAAACTGGACATGAGAGTTTCTTCTCATCCAGCTCCTCGCGAATGAAATGAGAAAGCGTGCGAATGTCATTTCTCTAATTCCATAATATTCAAAAATATTATAGATAGATACACATCAATATATAATAGAAAAAGTTAGGTTTTTTTGATTTTGACTTTCTTAAACTTAAAAAAGAAAAATAAATATATAGTCAAGAAAGAAGATCTAGAATATATCCAAATTCAATATTTATATAAAATGTAATCCTTCCTTTTTTGGAATCTCCTTTTTTTTTATTCTTATTGAATCGTGGTAAAGTATTCTAATCCAATAAGGATTTCGCGGGCGAATATTTACTCTTTCCTGTCTTATTTGTTAATTTAGAACCTTATCAAATTAAAGCAATTTTTTTGGTTTGTTCCGCCATCCCACCCAATGAAGTGTTAGGATTCTTTTCAATAAAATCCTATGTAGTCATAGGTTTTGTCGTTCCCACAGCTTCTCCTTTAATGGTTAGGTTTGAATCCTGCAATGGAGCTTCCAATTTTTTTTTCCGAGTCAATTTTCTCAGTTTTATTAACCCGGCTGCTCTTTATTTATTGCTTTATATTTTTATTTGTTGTTTCAAAAGTCAAGTTACGATTTCGAATTCTCTCTTTTTTTTGAGAATTTTATTATATTGATGCTTTATCACATTGCCTTTTTTTTTATGATGTAATTCATAGACCATACATATGGGAATCCTATATCTTTCTTATTCTTCTTCCTTCTATCTATCATCCCTCCTTTTATCCACATCCCTTTAGTTTGCTTCACAGCCTAGAATCAGGTTTCTTTTGTAGAGAAAAAAATGCAGTTGCTACAACTATATGATAGATCTACTCATTTTTGATAGATGTATTTATTCACATAGTGACTGTTTCTTAGTTAGGATCTCGACAATACGAAGCAATAGGTTGGTTATTAGTTAATTTTCTATCATTACTAAGTTTTTTTCCATTTTTGACCCTAAAGAAAAAACTAACGAGTCACACACTAAGCATAGCAATTATATTAAAAGATTTCTTAATTTTCATTAAATCTTATAGAAAGAGGGATACTTTCTTCTTTTTTTTAGGGATTTTTGGAAAAACAAGGTTCTTGTCTTTTTATTCTATCACTGGGCGGAATGGGAAGACATGGTTAGTTATTCTTCTTCTACGAATATCCAAATTTTGACACCTAATACTCCATAGATAGTTCGAATTGGATAGCAGCAATAATCAATTTTAGCGCGAATTGTTTGGAGGGGTAGTCTACCCTTTTTGATGCATTCGGCACGTGCAATTTCTTTTCCTGCTAGACGACCCGCAATTTGGATTTTTATTCCCTTTATATCCGCTTTTTTAGTTAATTCAATAGCTTTTTTCATTGCTTTTCGGAATGAAACTCTATTTTTTAATTGGAAAGCTATATATTCCGCAAGAATATTAGGTTGTCTATAAGGTTCTTTAACCTTTTCGATAGCAATATTAAGTCTCTGGTTTACAGAATTAACTTCCTTTTGGAGATCTTTCTCTAATTCTTCGATTGCTCCCTTTTTCTTTAATAAGTTGGGGAATCCAATATGGATTATGACGTGGATTGTATCGATTTCTTTTTGAATTTCTATATGTGTAATTACTTCAGAACTTGAGTCTGATTCCATTTTTCTATTCGAGCCTTTTTTCCTATTCTTTTGTATATAGTTCTTGATACAATTCCGTATTTTTTTATCTTCCTGTAGACCTTCAGAATAATTTTTTGGTTGTGCGAACCAAAAGGAATGGTGATTTTGGGTTGTACCAAGTCTGAAACCGAGTGGATTTATTTTTTGTCCCATATTTTTCTATTATATTTCTTTTTTTTTTACTGGGAATCGAAATCTTAGATTGATCTAAAGATTATTTTGATTTCTTTACTATATTTAGTACAATTGTTATATTACACATCGTTTTTTTTATAGAATAACTACGTCCTCGAGCTCGAGGTCTGAATTTTTTCATAATAGTACTCCTACTGACTTCGGCTTTAGTGATGAATAAATTCGTTTTGTCGAAATCCCTATAATGAGTAGCATTGCTGCTGCCGAATAAACCAACTTTAAGATGGGATACGATGCTCGATAAGGCATGAGATTCAGTATCATAACGGTTTCCTCGTAGTAACGCCAGCGAATCTCATCTAGAACTCTTTGTGCTTTGAAAACAGACATATGTATGCGTTTTTGTGCTTTGAAAACCCGTTCGAATTTAAGTAGACGATCGGTTGGAACTTTTCTTGCGAGTTTTCTCAGCCCCTTCTTCTTCTTTATCCTAGGGGTATACTTTACCAATTTGAAACTTGTCATAAATAAGGTTATTACCCGCCTACCTTTACTTTATTTGATTATTTGAATCCTATAAATTTTGTTTATTCTGAATCTTTCTATTCTGAATTCAATTAACGACGAGATTTAGTATCCTTTCTTGTACTTTCATAACTCGTGAAATGCCGAGTAGGCACGAATTCCCCCAATTTGCGACCTACCATAGGATTTGTTATGTAAATAGGTATATGTTCTTTTCCATTATGAATCGCGATTGTATGGCCAACCATTGCGGGTAGAATGCTAGATGCCCGGGACCACGTTACTATTATTTCTTTCTCCTCCTTCATATTGACCTTTTCGATTTTTGCCAATAAATGACGAGCTACAAAAGGATTCGTTTTTTTTCGTGTCACAGCTGATTACTCCTTTTTTTCATTTTAAAGAGTGGCATCCTATGTCCACTATCTCGATCGAGGTATGGAGGTCAGAATAAATAGAATAATAATGAATGGAAAAAAGAGAAAATCCTTTAGCTGGATAAGGGGCGGATGTAGCCAAGTGGATCAAGGCAGTGGATTGTGAATCCACCATGCGCGGGTTCAATTCCGTCGTTCGCCCATCGCATTATTGCAAATTCCAAAAATGCAATTTTCCATATTCCTAGTTACGTATTTACTTACGGCGACGAAGAATAAAACTATCACTATATTTTTCCTTTTCCTAGTTCTTCTCCAAGCGCAGGATAACCCCAAGGGGTTGTGGTTTTTTTCTACCAATGGGGGCTTTCCTTCACCACCCCCATGGGGGTGGTCCACAGGGTTCATAACTACCCCTCTTACTACGGGGCGTTTACCTAGCCAACACTTAGATCCGGCTCTACCCAAACTTTTTTGGTTCACCCCAACATTACCCACTTGTCCGACTGTTGCTAAGCAGTTTTGGGATACCAAACGGACCTCCCCAGATGGTAATCTTAAAGTGGCCAATTTACCCTCTTTTGCAATCAGTTTCGCTACAGCACCTGCTGCTCTAGCTAATTGCCCACCCCTTCCACGTGTGATTTCTATGTTATGTATGGCCGTGCCTAAGGGCATATCGGTTGAAGTAGATTCTTCTTTTTTCTCAAAAAACCCCTTCCCAAACTGTACAAGCTTCTTCCAAAGCATACGGCTTTCTAGATGTATATGACGATCTCTAGACAGATGGATCTTATATGAATCGTATGATGAAGTACCACATGAGTGGATATATAGAAAAGGAATCCAAATCCGCCGAATCGCTCATGTTATGATCTTCTACATCCTAGGTCTCCGCGTTCCGTCATCTGGCTTATGTTCTTCATGTAGCATTCAGATCGAATGACTCTATGAAATTACGTCGATACTTCCACATATTATGGGTAACGTAGGAGACATCCCTATTTTCACCCGGGGGTCTTAATTACCACTGCTTAACTTTCAATTCGCCTCTGACCATCAAATTAAATGTGAATAACCCGTCCTCCTCTCTTTGAAACAAGGGGCGCTTCCGGTTCTGTGCGTGCTTCAAACAATTTTGTCTTCTCCATATTACCATATCTCTAGAGTCAATAATTTTCTATGAGGAACTACTGAACTCAATCACTTGCTGCCGTTACTCAACAGTTTTCTGTTGAGGTCTATCCCGTAGAGGTAGTCAAATTGGATCAGTGATCGATTTCTAGGTTTCGTCGTAAACCTAATTGGTTACTTCCAATTACGTAAATCAATAGTTCAAACCGCACTCAAAAGGTAGGGCATTTCCCATTGATATAGGAACTTTTGTACCAGAAACAATAGTATCTCCAATTATAGCCCCTCTGGGATGTAAAATATATCTCTTCTCACCATCCCCATAGTGTATGAGACAAATGTATGCATTTCGATTAGGGTCGTATTCTATGGTTATGATTCTACTCAGATATTGTATTTTTGATTCCGTGATCGAAAATCGATTTTACGGTATAGGCGCTTATGGGACCTCCCCTCTATGCCTTGCGGTAACTGAATTCCTCTTGGCATTAACGACCTTTACGCACAACCGGTGCCGTCCATGGATCAATTTATTTCGTGGATTGGATTTCACTTGCCTGTCTACGGTTCCCTTGCGATGTGCTCGGATAGGTGTTTTGTATAAAATTGTTCGCCGTATTATTAAGTATTCTCCTTTAGTTCGTTTCTCTATATAGAAGTGGAATGAGAAGCACCGGTTGAAGGTAGGTATGAGCATACGTCTGTATGCATTGTATGTCCGCAGAATAGGTCCCATTCTTCTACACCCTTTCCGGGTAGTCGATGGATATTCACAGCTAACTACCATTAACACCAAGAAGAGTGTCGACCCAATGCTTTATTTCGGTTCTTAGTGAATCCCGAATTCGACATTAAAAGTATATTGATTCTTTCCCAATAAACGAAGACTCTTTTCTGTAATACTGCGTATTTGATTCCATCCATAAATCGACTTTCCCCCCTATGCTCTGAGTTCCAGTATCGATAAAGAATTCGAGTTCTTATTGTTCCTTATGTTATGGTATGAATATATCCATACCAATTCGTTATGTATGGATGATGGATGAGATTCCATGGATAGAGAGCCAATTCCAATAGACCGTTCCCGTTCGCGTGCATCCAGCAGGAATTGAACCCGCAAATTTACCAATTATGAGTTGGGCGCTTTAACCATTCAGCCATGGATGCTTAACAGGGATCATCGGTACATCGTAAATAACCAATTTTCATATAGAAAGACATATCATAGAAAAATGAAATCGAAAATATTCGGAGATGGCAAATATTCGGAGATGGACTATGAAAACACCTCTCCGGATCCTCGAATTGAAAGAGAGACTGAGAGGGATCAAGAATCCTAATTCTCGCTATTTGGAATGGATCCAATTCTATTGAGTCTGACCCATAGTGATCATTTCTCTTAGCAAAGAATGACCTTGGTTATCAAAGGATTGAACAACCGAGATCCATTTACTTATGATACCTAGTTGACATTGCTAACAAGGATCTAATGAATTATGAGTTTAATAGATTCTCTTAGCAGAAAAGACGTATATTCCTTGCTCATTATCAGACAATCACTTATTCCCAAACCTCGTGTGGGGCTAATCGTTTTCATTTACCATCTCATGGAAAACCCTTTTCGTTCCGCTTAGCCCTATCGGGTATTTTAGTGATAGGTTCTATAGGAACTGGACAATCCTATTTGGTCAAATACCTAACGAAAAATTCCTATTTTCCTTTCATTAAGGTACGAGGGCTTCTTATTCCACAAGAACGAAAGCACCTTTTCATTCTTTCATATACTAGGGGTTTTTACTTGGAAAAGACAATGTTCCATACTAAAGGATTCGGGTCCATAACCACGAGTTCCAGTGCACTAGATCTTGTAGCACTTAGCAACGAGGCCCTATCCATTAGTATTCCACATAAGAAATCCATTATAGAACTAATACAATTAGATTAGCTCTTCATAGACAACTTGGGGTTTGCGAGCCAAGATAAGACCGGCTCGGATCATGGGACCCTTTTCTATCAGATAGGAGGGGATCTTGTACAAAATAGACTTCTAAGTAATAACCCCATAGATCCTATATCTATCTATATAAGAGGCAATCGTGTCAGGAAGCGGCTTTTTCTTTGGCCAAACGGTACTTCGAACTTGGAACGAGCATGAAGAGATACGAGACTTCATTTCTCTTTTGAGTTTTTCTGGCGGACCGGTCGCGCAAGATCTTGGTCTTCCCCCGGAACCGATGAAAAAGTGGGTCGCTTCTTATGGACTCGCTCAGAATGATTCTTCTCTATCTATAGTTCATGGCCTATTAGAAGTAGAAGGTGCTCTGGTGCAATCCTTACCGACAGAAAAAGATTGCAGTCGGGTTGATAATAATCGAGTGCCATTACTTCGTCGGTCCGAACCAAGGAATCCGTTAGAAATGTTTTGAAATGGATATTGTTCTCTCTTTGATTAGGGATGCTATATGAAAAGAAGTGGAGTTTGAAAAAGGGAACGGAATGGTCAAACCGGAACTGCTAGAGGAACGAATTTTCAATAGCATAACTTGGGCTCCTAGAATATGGGGGCCCTTGGGACAATCTATTTGATTGGCAGGGACAGGTACGCTGAATATGACTGGGGATTTTCCTATGGGTATTGGAAGCGGGTCCAAGCAGATTAAAGAGGATGAGTTGTCAGAGACTGCTATTTATTCGAATTATTTCTGGTATAGTTTATCATAAAAAGGGGGAGGTGCAAGAGACTGATTCGGACTTCTTGCAGAGTGGAACAATGCAGTACCAGACACGAGATATATCTTTCAAAGAAGAAGGCTTTTTCGAATAAGCCAATTGATTTGGGACCTTCGGATCCATTCTTTTCTATTCAAAGATCAGGCCTTTGTCTCTGTGTTTTCACGTCGAGATTCTTTGCAGATGAAGATGAAGAGATGGCAAAGCGGCTTAGTACCAGTACCTGGAGAAAAAAGCCTCCTAAACATATGGCTAGCAACTGGTTCACCAGGAGTACGCAAGAAAGCAAAAGCAACTACGAATTATTGATTTAGGAATGGGAATGGGCTAGAAACCCTGGGCTACTTCCTTATATAATTAATGGTCTTTTCATTCTAATACTCTATCCGAGAGTTCTCAGTATTTAGCAAAGCTGTTCCTATCTAACGGAAGGCTCCTGGATCAAATGACAAAGACATTGTTTGTGGAGAAAGAGGTGGCTTTTCCCGGATGAAATGAAACATTTCATTTGTGTAACAGGAGAAAGATTTCCCACTCCTTAGCCGTAAAGATATGTGGCCATGAAAAAGGGAGGGGATTCAGTGGAACAGGATTGGCCGGGCGGTAGAGTCGTGGAAACACTTGTTGAGTTCCTATTTGGACCCTAGCTCCATGGAACAATATGCTACTGCGGAAACATGGAAGAATTGCAATCTTAGATCAAAACACTATGTATGGGATGATATGAACTGCCTAAATAAGAATTCTTGAGCGTCGAATAACCTGAGTACTAACTACATCAAACAATTTGCATTAATGAAACTGTGTAAATCCCCGGATAATCAAAATACGCATGTCTGATGAAATGGTTGTTGCTATCTGTTTCCATAACGAATCCTTGGTTTAACTGAATAAGTAAAGAAAATGGGCCCTTTCTCTTCGTCTCAGATCGATGGATCTTCTCGATTGGAAGATCTCCCATATGGATATACACATTCCAGTTGACCGAGCCTAATGCTAATTGTTTTGTTCCGAAGCAAAGATATCCGCGGAGGCCGGTTCGTTCGTCCTATTCTGATATTCAGGACCAAGAGGTTCCTGGAATTCTCTTTCGGATAGGCCCTGAAAGGAGAAGAGAAGCTGAAATGCCAACGGACCTCTGTCTATTCTCTAATTCACCCGATCCGATAGTACCCGTTTTTGGAACGTCCAGTGCCAAAAGTCACTGAATGGGGTAAGTCACCAATCCAATCCCTTTGACAAATCGGGTGTCATATTAGATATCATATTCTATATATATGAAGATATCATAGGAATAGACATATAGAATTTTTGGTTGGGAAATTCGAATGAATCATTGAGTGAAAAAGGAGCAAAGAATGACAAAAGATGAGACTCTACTAGTCTTCACTCTTGTGGTTTCCTCGGTTTCTATTTTCTTATTCGGGATCTTGCTTTTCATGGTTCTCATCTCTGCAACTCGCGATTTTCGCGAGAGAACCAAATCCAAGTTGGTGAAGATCATGATTTGGGCTGGCATAGTAGTTATTACCTTTGCAATTGCGGTTCGAATCTATCCGATCTTAATCTTTTTGCTCAAAGAACGAATAAAACCCCTTGTTTGAAGCCCTTTATGATAAGCTTCCCCTGGATCTGGGAAGTTTCTCTTTCAACGGTATTGGGATCGTTTGATCGATTTCCTTGATCGCTACTTATGGGCGTGCGCTTCAAATGGATACAAACAGGGATTCGCAACAAAAAGGGGAATTCGTAGTCACTTTTCCTGTCGCGTAAAAAAAAAGGCTTTACGCGAGAGCAATAGAGGTTGGGATACATCTATCTCTTCTGAGCAACCTCTTTTGGATGCTTAAGACCACCCTTGCAGTAGGATACCGTCTGCTTTAGGTTCTTTATTATCTCCTTCGAGGGGTTTTAGGATCATTCAGGCTATATTTAGTCTATTTTGGCTTTTACTGTCTACTTTTCTCAGGGAGATGGTTAAGGACCTCAGAAGATAGAGGAGAGCGCCAGGCGCAGATTTCCGGAATACTTCTAGCGGGGAATGCTCATTCAATGAGCATTCTCCGTATTATGCCTTGAAGAGGACTCGAACCTCCACGCTCTTTAGCACGAGATTTTGAGTCTCGCGTGTCTACCATTTCACCATCAAGGGCATCTTGAAAGTGAATCGTATTCCATGAATATGATATCTATCGAATGTGATATATGGAATATATGACAAAGGTGGAGTCTTGGAGTATGTCGATCGATCGGTCATATACATATAGGCCTGAGTCAGACATCAAATAGCTTCGATTTGCATTATCCGTAGGACAACCTTATATGTATCAAAATCGATATCAAAATCCAAAAAGATGTACAATCCAATTTCTCGATTCAATAGAAGCCCAAAGAGGTGCATATTGTACCCAAATAAGGATAGGATAGATATGTCAAAAGCAGGTCTGATTACACCTATTCCTAATCCTAAATAGAATGTAAGGACGTAGGGATTTCTATGTAACACAGAGTATCCTATTTCCATAGGCTCGAATGACCCCTTCTCATAATAAGAATGTGCACGATCTGGTCCGGTATGGAATGAACTTATAATCTGATGATCGAGTCGATTCCATGATTATAAGTTCA